>NW_026294572.1:0-256451 GCF_007827085.1 Peromyscus californicus insignis | reverse complement strand
CCTTTCATAAACGGAGTTGAATCACATGCAGTTTGTGTTCCTAGCAGCAAGAGTTGTTTTCTGGTAAGGAGAGTCACTATTGTGCTCAATTGGCCATACACATTGCAAATAGCACTCGCGTCTCTTCCCAGCAAATGCAGTGTATTGGACGCAAGAGTAACTACTGTTCTTGTCAGTTTCCTAAGCAGAGTTGAATTAGATATGGCCCTGGTGTGTAGGAAGCACAGTTCTTTAGTTCTGAGCAAGCTGACAGTTCTGGCTATATAGGAAACACAGTAGAGTAGAAGAGTGCTGCTTTCTCTAAAGCAGAGTGTTTTTCTTGTAAGGCGAGCTAGAGTTGATTTCCCTTTCATAAACGGAGTTGAATCACATGCAGTTTCTGGTCCTAGCAACAAAAGTTGTTTTCTGGTAAGGAGAGTCACTATTGTGCTTATCCAGTGCAAATAGAGCTAGAGTTGTATTCCCTTTCATAAACGGAGTTGAATCACATGCAGTTTCTGGTCCTAGCATCAAGAGTTGTTTTCTGGTAAGGAGAGTCACTATTGTGCTCATTTGGCAATACCCAGTGCAAATAGCACTCGCGTCTGTTCCCAGCAAGTGCAGTGTATTGGACGCAAGACAAGACACTGTTCTTTTCAGTTTCCTAAGCAGAGTTGAACTCGATATGGCCCTTGTGTGTAGGAAGCACAGTTCTTTAGTTCTGAGCAAGCTGACAATTCTGGCTATATAGGAAACAGAGTAGAGTAGAGGAGTGCTGCTTTCTCTAAAGCAGAGTGTGTTTCTTGTAAGGCGAGCTAGAGTTGATTTCCCTTTCATAAACGGAGTTGAATCACATGCAGTTTCTTGTCCTAGCAGCAAAAGTTGTTTTCTGGTAATGAGATTCACTATTGTGCTTAATTGGCCTTACACAGTGCAAATAGCACTCGCGTCTGTTCCCAGCAAATGCAGTGTATTGGACGCAAGAGAAACTACTGTTCTTGTCAGTTTCCTAAGCAGAGTTGAATTAGATATGGCCCTTGTGTGTAGGAAGCACAGTTCTTTAGTTCTGAGCAAGCTGACAATTCTGGCTATATAGGAAACACAGTAGAGTAGAAGAGTGCTGCTTTCTCTAAAGCAGAGTGTGTTTCTTGTAAGGCGAGCTAGAGTTGATTTCCCTTTCATAAAAGGAGTTGAATCACATGCAGTTTCTGGTCCTAGCAACAAAAGTTGTTTTCTGGTAAGGAGAGTCACTATTGTGCTTATCCAGTGCAAATAGAGCTAGAGTTGTATTCCCTTTCATAAACGGAGTTGAATCACATGCAGTTTCTGGTCCTAGCATCAAGAGTTGTTTTCTAGTAAGGAGAGTCACTATTGTGCTCATTTGGCAATACCCAGTGCAAATAGCACTCGCGTCTGTTCCCAGCAAGTGCAGTGCATTGGACGCAAGACAAGACACTGTTCTTTTCAGTTTCCTAAGCGGAGTTGAACTAGATATGGCCCTTGTGTGTAGGAAGCACAGTTCTTTAGTTCTGAGCAAGGTGACAGTTCTGGCTATATAGGAAACACAGTAGAGTAGAAGAGTGCTGCTTTCTCTAAAGCAGAGTGTGTTTCTTGTAAGGCGAGCTAGAGTTGATTTCCCTTTCATAAACGGAGTTGAATCACATGCAGTTTCTGGTACTAGCAAGAAAAGTTGTTTTCTGGTAAGGTGAGTCACTATTGTGCTCATTTGGCCATACACAATGCAAATAGCACTCGCTTCTGCTCTCAGCAAGTGCAGTGTATTGTATGCAAGAGAAACTACTTTTCTTGTCAGTTTCCTAAGCAGAATTGAATTAGATATGGCCCTTGTGTGTAGGAAGCACAGTTCTTTAGTTCTGAGCAAGCTGACAATTCTGGCTATATAGGAAACACAGTAGAGTAGAAGAGTGCTGCTTTCTCTAAAGCAGAGTGTGTTTCTTGTAAGGCGAGCTAGAGTTGATTTCCCTGTCATAAACAGAGTTGAATCACATGCAGTTTCTGGTCCTAGCAACAAAAGTTGTTTTCTGGTAAGGAGAGTCACTATTGTGCTTATCCAGTGCAAAGAGAGCTAGAATTGAATTTCCTTTCATAAACGGAGTTGAATCACATGCAGTTTCTGGTCCTAGCAGCAAGAGTTGATTTCTGGTAAGGAGAGTCACTATTGTGCTCAATTGGCCATACCCAGTGCAAATAGCCCTCGCGTCTGTTCCCAGCAAGTGCAGTGTATTGGACGCAGGACAAGAGACTGTTCTTTTCAGTTTCCTAAGCAGAGTTGAACTAGATATGGCCCGTGAGTGTAGGAAGCACAGTTCTTTGGTTCTGAGCAAGCTGACTGTTCTTGCTATATAGGAAAGAGAGTAGAGTAGAAGAGTGCTGCTTTCTCAAAAGCAGAGTGTGTTTCTTGTAACGCAAGCTAGAGTTTAATTCCCTTTCATAAACGGAGTTGAATCACATGCAGTTTGTGGTCCTAGCAGCAAGAGTTGTTTTCTGGTAAGGAGAGTCACTATTGTGCTCAATTGGCCATACACATTGCAAATAGCACTCGCGTCTCTTCCCAGCAAATGCAGTGTATTGGACGCAAGAGAAACTACTGTTCTTGTCAGTTTCCTAAGCAGAGTTGAATTAGATATGGCCCTGGTGTGTAGGAAGCACAGTTCTTTAGTTCTGAGCAAGCTGACAGTTCTGGCTATATAGGAAACACAGTAGAGTAGAAGAGTGCTGCTTTCTCTAAAGCAGAGTGTGTTTCTTGTAAGGCGAGCTAGAGTTGATTTCCCTTTAATAACGGAGTTGAATCACATGCAGTTTCTGGTCCTAGCAGCAAAAGTTGTTTTCTGGTAATGAGATTCACTATTGTGCTTAATTGGCCTTACACAGTGCAAATAGCACTCGCGTCTTATCCCAGCAAATGCAGTGTATTGGACGCAAGAGAAACTACTGTTCTTGTCAGTTTCCTAAGCAGAGTTGAATTAGATATGGCCCTTGTGTGTAGGAAGCACACTTCTTTAGTTCTGAGCAAGCTGACTGTTCTGGCTATATAGGAAACACAGTAGAGTAGAAGAGTGCTGCTTTCTCTAAAGCAGAGTGTTTTTCTTGTAAGGCGAGCTAGAGTTGATTTCCCTTTCATAAACGGAGTTGAATCACATGCAGTTTCTCGTCCTAGCAACAAAAGTTGTTTTCTGGTAAGGAGAGTCACTATTGTGCTTATCCAGTGCAAATAGAGCTACAGTTGTATTCCCTTTCATAAACGGAGTTGAATCACATGCAGTTTCTGGTCCTAGCATCAAGAGTTGTTTTCTGGTAAGGAGAGTCACTATTGTGCTCATTTGGCAATACCCAGTACAAATAGCACTCGCGTCTGTTCCCAGCAAGTGCAGTGTATTGGACGCAAGACAAGAGACTGTTCTTTTCAGTTTCCTAAGCAGAGTTGAACTAGATATGGCCCTTGTGTGTAGGAAGCACAGTTCTTTAGTTCTGAGCAAGCTGACAATTCTGGCTATATAGGAAACACAGTAGAGTAGAAGAGTGCTGCTTTCTCTAAACCAGAGTGTGTTTCTTGTAAGGCAAGCTAGAGTTTATTTCCCTTTCATAAACGGAGTTGAATCACATGCAGTTTCTGGTCCTAGCAGCAAAAGTTGTTTTCTGTTAAGGAGATTCACTATTGTGCTCAATTGGCCTTACACAGGGCAAATAGCACTCGCGTCTTATCCCAGCATATGCAGTGTATTGGACGCAAGAGAAACTACTGTTCTTGTCAGTTTCCTAAGCAGAGTTGAATTAGATATGGCCCGTGTGTGTAGGAAGCACACTTCTTTAGTTCTGAGCAAGCTGACAGTTCTGGCTATATAGGAAACACAGTAGAGTAGAAGCGTGCTGCTTTCTCTAAAGCAGAGTGTATTTCTTGTAAGGCGAGCTAGAGTTGATTTCCCTTTCATAAACGGAGTTGAGTCGCATGCACATTCTGGTCCTAGCAACAAAAGTTGTTTTCTGGTAAGGAGAGTCACTATTGTGCTTATCCAGTGCAAATAGAGCTAGAATTGAATTCCCTTTCATAAACGGAGTTGAATCACATGCAGTTTCTGGTCCTAGCAGCAAGAGTTGTTTTCTGGTAAGGAGAGTCACTATTATGCTCAATTGGCCATACCCAGTGCAAATAGCACTCTCGTCTGTTCCCAGCAAGTGCAGTGTATTGGATACAAGACAAGACACTGTTCTTTTCAGTTTCCTAAGCAGAGTTGAACTAGATATGGCCCGTGAGTGTAGGAAGCACAGTTCTTTGGTTCTGAGCAAGCTGACTGTTCTGGCTATATAGGAAAGAGAGTAGAGTAGAAGAGTGCTGCTTTCTCAAAAGCAGAGTGTGTTTCTTGTAAGGCAAGCTAGAGTTTAACTCCCTTTCATAAACGGAGTTGAATCACATGAAGTTTGTGGTCCTAGCAGCAAGAGTTGTGTTCTGGTAAGGAGAGTCACTATTGTGCTCAATTGGCCATACACATTGCAAATAGCACTCGCGTCTCTTCCCAGGAAATGCAGTGTATTGGACGCAAGAGAAACTACTGTTCTTGTCAGTTTCCTAAGCAGAGTTGAATTAGATATGGCCCTTGTGTGTAGGAAGCACACTTCTTTAGTTCTGAGCAAGCTGACTGTTCTGGCTATATAGGAAACAGAGTAGAGTAGAAGAGTGCTGCTTTCTCTAAAGCAGAGTGTGTTTCTTGTAAGGCGAGCTAGAGTTGATTTCGCTTTCATAAACGGAGTTGAATCACATGCAGTTTCTGGACCTAGCAGCATGAATTGTTTTCTGGTAAGAGGAGTCACTATTGTGCTCATTTGGCCATACACAATGCAAATAGCACTCGCTTCTGTTCTCAGCAAGTGCAGTGTATTGGACGCAAGAGAAAGTACTGTTCTTGTCAGTTTCCTAAGCAGAGTTGAATTAGATATGGCCCTTGTGTGTAGGAAGCACAGTTCTTTAGTTCTGAGCAAGCTGACAGTTCTGGCTATATAGGAAACACAGTAGAGTAGAAGAGTGCTGCTTTCTCTAAAGCAGAGTGTGTTTCTTGTAAGGCGAGCTAGAGTTGATTTCCCTTTCATAAACGGAGTTGAATCACATGCAGATTCTGGTCCTAGCAACAAAAGTTGTTTTCTGGTAAGGAGAGTCACTATTGTGCTTATCCAGTGCAAATAGAGCTAGAATTGAATTCCCTTTCATAAACGGAGTTGAATCACATGCAGTTTCTGGTCCTAGCAGCAAAAGTTGTTTTCTGGTAAGGAGATTCACTATTGTGCTCAATTGGCCTTACACAGTGCAAATAGCACTCGCGTCTTATCCCAGCAAATGCAGTGTATTGGACGCAAGAGAAACTACTGTTCTTGTCAGTTTCCTAAGCAGAGTTGAATTAGATATGGCCCTTGTGTGTAGGAAGCACACTTCTTTAGTTCTGAGCAAGCTGACTGTTCTGGCTATATAGGAAACACAGTAGAGTAGAAGAGTGCTGCTTTCTCAAAAGCAGAGTGTGTTTCTTGTAAGGCGAGTTAGAGTTGATTTCCCTTTTATAAACGGAGTTGAATCACATGCAGTTTCTGGTCCTAGCAGCAAGAGTTGTTTTCTGGTAAGGAGAGTCACTATTGTGCTCATTTGGCCATACACAATGCAAATAGAACTCGCTTCTGTTCTCAGCAAGTGCAGTGTATTGGACGCAAGAGAAAGTACTGTTCTTGTCAGTTTCCTAAGCAGAGTTGAACTAGTTATGGCCATTGTGTGTAGGAAGCACAGTTCTTTGGTTCTGAGCAAGCTGACTGTTCTGGCTCTATAGGAAACACAGTAGAGTAGAAGAGTGCTGCTTTCTCAAAAGCAGAGTGTGTTTCTTGTAAGGCGAGCCAGAATTTAATTCCCTTTCATAAACAGAGCTGAATCACATGCAATTTCTGGTGCTAGCAGCAAGAGTTGTTTTCTGGTAAGGAGATTCACTATTGTGCTCAATTGTCCATACACATTGCAAATAGCACTCGAGTCTGTTCCCAGCAAATGCAGTGTATTGGACGCAAGAGAAACTACTGTTCTTGTCAGTTTCCTAAGCAGAGTTGAATTAGATATGGCCCTTGTGTGTAGGAAGCACAGTTCTTTAGTTCTGAGCAAGCTGACAGTTCTGGCTATATAGGAAACAGAGTAGAGTAGAAGAGTGCTGCTTTCTCTAAAGCAGAGTGTGTTTCTTGTAAGGCGAGCTAGAGTTGATTTCCCTTTCATAAACGGAGTTGAATCACGTGCAGATTCTGGTCCTAGCAACAAAAGTTGTTTTCTGGTAAGGAGAGTCACTATTGTGCTTATCCAGTGCAAATAGAGCTAGAATTGAATTCCCTTTTTTAAACGGAGTTGAATCACATGCAGTTTCTGGTTCTAGCAGCAAGAGTTCTTTTCTGGTAAGGAGAGTCACTATTGTGCTCAATTGGCCATACCCAGTGCAAATAGCACTCGCGTCTGTTCTCAGCAAGTGCAGTGTATTGGACGCAAGACAAGAGACTGTTCTTTTCAGTTTCCTAAGCAGAGTTGAACTAGATATGGCCCGTGAGTGTAGGAAGCACAGTTCTTTGGTTCTGAGCAAGCTGCCTGTTCTGGCTATATAGGAAACAGAGTAGAGTAGAAGAGTGCTGCTTTCTCAAAAGCAGAGTGTGTTTCTTGTAAGGCAAGCTAGAGTTTAATTCCCTTTCATAAACGGAGTTGAATCACATGCAGTTTGTGGTCCTAGCAGCAAGAGTTGTTTTCTGGTAAGGAGAGTCACTATTGTGCTCAATTGGCCATACACATTGCAAATAGCACTCGCGTCTCTTCCCAGGAAATGCAGTGTATTGGACGCAAGAGAAACTACTGTTCTTGTAGTTTCCTAAGCAGAGTTGAATTAGATATGGCCCTTGTGTGTAGGAAGCACAGTTCTTTAGTTCTGAGCAAGCTGACAGTTCTGGCTATATAGGAAACAGAGTAGAGTAGAAGAGTGCTGCATTCTCTAAAGCAGAATGTGTTTCTTGTAAGGCGAGCTAGAGTTGATTTCCCTTTCATAAACGGAGTTGAATCACATGCAGATTCTGGTCCTAGCAACAAAAGTTGTTTTCTGGTAAGGAGAGTCACTATTGTGCTTATCCAGTGCAAAGAGAGCTAGAATTGAATTCCCTTTCATAAACGGAGTTGAATCACATGCAGTTTCTGGTCCTAGCAGCAAGAGTTGTTTTCTGGTAAGGAGAGTCACTATTGTGCTCAATAGGCCATACACATTGCAAATAGCACTCGCGTCTCTTCCCAGGAAATGCAGTGTTATGGACGCAAGAGAAACTACTGTTCTTGTCAGTTTCCTACGCAGAGTTGAATTAGATATGGCCCTTGTGTGTAGGAAGCACAGTTCTTTAGTTCTGAGCAAGCTGACAGTTCTGGCTATATAGGAAACACAGTAGAGTAGAAGAGTGCTGCTTTCTCTAAAGCAGAGTGTGTTTCTTGTAAGGCGAGCTAGAGTTGATTTCCCTTTCATAAACGGAGTTGAATCACATGCAGTTTCTGGTCCTAGCAGCAAAAGTTGTTTTCTGGTAAGGAGATTCACTGTTGTGATCAATTGGCCTTACACAGTGCAAATAGCACTCGCGTCTTATCCCAGCAAATGCAGTGTATTGGACGCAAGAGAAACTACTGTTCTTGTCAGTTTCCTAAGGAGAGTTGAATTAGATATGGCCCTTGTGTGTAGGAAGCACACTTCTTTAGTTCTGAGCAAGCTGACTGTTCTGGCTATATAGGAAACAGAGTAGAGTAGAAGAGTGCTGCTTTCTCAAAAGCAGAGTGTGTTTCTTGTAAGGCGAGCTAGAGTTGATTTCCCTTTTATAAACGGAGTTGAATCACATGCAGTTTCTGGTCCTAGCAGCAAGAGTTGTTTTCTGGTAAGGAGAGTCACTATTGTGCTCATTTGGCCATACACAATGCAAATAGCACTCGCTTCTGTTCTGAGCAAGTGCAGTGTATTGGACGCAAGAGAAAGTACTGTTCTTGTCATTTTCCTAAGCAGAGTTGAACTAGTTATGGCCATTGTGTGTAGGAAGCACAGTTCTTTGGTTCTGAGCAAGCTGACTGTTCTGGCTCTATAGGAAACACAGTAGAGTAGAAGAGTGCTGCTTTCTCAAAAGCAGAGTGTGTTTCTTGTAAGGAGAGCCAGAATTTAATTCCCTTTCATAAACAGAGCTGAATCACATGCAATTTCTGGTCCTTGCAGCAAGAGTTGTTTTCTAGTAAGGAGATTCACTATTGTGCTCAATTGTCCATACACATTGCAAATAGCACTCGCGTCTGTTCCCAGCAAATGCAGTGTATTGGACGCAAGAGAAACTACAGTTCTTGTCAGTTTCCTAAGCAGAGTTGAATTAGATATGGCCCTTGTGTGTAGGAAGCACAGTTCTTTAGTTCTGAGCAAGCTGACAGTTCTGGCTATATAGGAAACACAGTAGAGTAGAAGAGTGCTGCTTTGTCTAAAGCAGAACAGAATGTGTTTCTTGTAAGGCGAGCTAGAGTTGATTTCCCTTTCATAAACGGAGTGGAATCACATGCAGATTCTGGTCCTAGCAACAAAAGTTGTTTTCTGGTAATGAGAGTCACTGTAGTGCTTATCCAGTGCAAAGAGAGCTAGAATTGAATTCCCTTTCATAAACGGAGTTGAATCACATGCAGTTTCTGGTCCTAGCAGCAAGAGTTGTTTTCTGGTAAGGAGAGTCACTATTGTGCTCAATGGGCCATACCCAGTGCAAATAGCACTCGCGTCTGTTCCCAGCAAGTGCAGTGTATTGGACGCAAGATAAGAGACTGTTCTTTTCAGTTTCCTAAGCAGAGTTGAACTAGATATGGCCCGTGAGTGTAGGAAGCACAGTTCTTTGGTTCTGAGCAAGCTGACTGTTCTGGCTATATAGGAAACAGAGTAGAGTAGAAGAGTGCTGCTTTCTCAAAAGCAGAGTGTGTTTCTTGTAAGGCAAGCTAGAGTTTAATTCCCTTTCATAAACGGAGTTGAATCACATGCAGTTTGTGTTCCTAGCAGCAAGAGTTGTTTTCTGGTAAGGAGAGTCACTATTGTGCTTATCCAGTGCAAAGAGAGCTAGAATTGAATTCCCTTTCATAAACGGAGTTGAATCACATGCAGTTTCTGGTCCTAGCACCAAGAGTTGTTTTCTGGTAAGGAGAGTCACTATTGTGCTCATTTGGCCATACACAATGCAAATAGCACTCGCTTCTGTTCTCAGCAAGTGCAGTGTATTGGACGCAAGAGAAAGTACTGTTCTTGTCAGTTTCCTAAGCAGAGTTGAACTAGTTGTGGCCATTGTGTGTAGGAAGCACAGTTCTTTGGTTCTGAGCAAGCTGACTGTTCTGGCTCTATAGGAAACACAGTAGAGTAGAAGAGTGCTGCTTTATCAAAAGCAAAGTGTGTTTCTTGTAAGGCGAGCCAGAGTTTAATTCCCTTTCATAAACGGAGCTGAATCACATGCAATTTGTGGTCCTAGCAACAAGAGTTGTTTTCTCGTAAGGAGATTTACTATTGTGCTCAATTGTCCATACACATTGCAAATAGCACTCGCGTCTGTTCCCAGCAAATGCAGTGTATTGGACGCAAGAGAAACTACTGTTCTTGTCAGTTTCCTAAGCAGAGTTGAACTAGATATGGCCCTTGTGTGTAGGAAGCACAGTTCTTTAGTTCTGAGCAAGCTGACAATTCTGGCTATATAGGAAACACAGTAGAGTAGAAGAGTGCTGCTTTCTCTAAAGCAGAGTGTGTTTCTTGTAAGACGAGCTAGAGTTGATTTCCCTTTCATAAACGGAGTTGAATCACATGCAGTTTCTGGTCCTAGCAGCAAAAGTTGTTTTCTGGTAAGGAGATTCACTATTGTGCTCAATTGGCCTTACACAGTGCAAATAGCACTCGCGTCTTATCCCAGCAAATGCAGTGTATTGGACGCAAGAGAAACTACTGTTCTTGTCAGTTTCCTAAGCAGAGTGGAATTAGATATGGCCCTTGTGTGTAGGAAGCACAGTTCTTTAGTTCTGAGCAAGCTGACAGTTCTGGCTATATAGGAAACACAGTAGAGTAGAAGAGTGCTGCTTTCTCTAAAGCAGTGTTTCTTGTAAGGCGAGCTAGAGTTGATTTCCCTTTCATAAATGGAGTTGAATCACATGCAGATTCTGGTCCTAGCAACAAAAGTTGTTTTCTGGTAAGGAGAGTCACTATTGTGCTTATCCAGTGCAAAGAGAGCTAGAATTGAATTTCCTTTCATAAACGGAGTCGAATCACATGCAGTTTCTGGTCCTAGCAGCAAGAGTTGTTTTCTGGTAAGGAGAGTCACTATTGTGCTCAATGGGCCATACCCAGTGCAAATAGCACTCGCGTCTGTTCCCAGCAAGTGCAGTGTATTGGACGCAAGAAAAGAGACTGTTCTTTTCAGTTTCCTAAGCAGAGTTGAACTAGATATGGCCCGTGAGTGTAGGAAGCACAGTTCTTTGGTTCTGAGCAAGCTGACTGTTCTGGCTATATAGGAAACAGAGTAGAGTAGAAGAGTGCTGCTTTCTCTAAAGCAGAGTGTGTTTCTTGTAAGGCGAGCTAGAGTTGATTTCCCTTTCATAAACGGAGTTGAATCACATGCAGTTTCTTGTCCTAGCAGCAAAAGTTGTTTTCTGGTAATGAGATTCACTATTGTGCTTAATTGGCCTTACACAGTGCAAATAGCACTCGCGTCTGTTCCCAGCAAATGCAGTGTATTGGTCGCAAGAGAAACTACTGTTCTTGTCAGTTTCCTAAGCAGAGTTGAATTAGATATGGCCCTTGTGTGTAGGAAGCACAGTTCTTTAGTTCTGAGCAAGCTGACAATTCTGGCTATATAGGAAACACAGTAGAGTAGAAGAGTGCTGCTTTCTCTAAAGCAGAGTGTGTTTCTTGTAAGGCGAGCTAGAGTTGATTTCCGTTTCATAAAAGGAGTTGAATCACATGCAGTTTCTGGTCCTAGCAACAAAAGTTGTTTTCTGGTAAGGAGAGTCACTATTGTGCTTATTCAGTGCAAATAGAGCTAGAGTTGTATTCCCTTTCATAAACGGAGTTGAATCACATGCAGTTTCTGGTCCTAGCATCAAGAGTTGTTTTCTAGTAAGGAGAGTCACTATTGTGCTCATTTGGCAATACCCAGTGCAAATAGCACTCGCGTCTGTTCCTAGCAAGTGCAGTGCATTGGACGCAAGACAAGACACTGTTCTTTTCAGTTTCCTAAGCGGAGTTGAACTAGATATGGCCCTTGTGTGTAGGAAGCACAGTTCTTTAGTTCTGAGCAAGGTGACAGTTCTGGCTATATAGGAAACACAGTAGAGTAGAAGAGTGCTGCTTTCTCTAAAGCAGAGTGTGTTTCTTGTAAGGCGAGCTAGAGTTGATTTCCCTTTCATAAACGGAGTTGAATCACATGCAGTTTCTGGTACTAGCAAGAAAAGTTGTTTTCTGGTAAGGAGAGTCACTATTGTGCTCATTTGGCCATACACAATGCAAATAGCACTCGCTTCTGCTCTCAGCAAGTGCAGTGTATTGTATGCAAGAGAAACTACTTTTCTTGTCAGTTTCCTAAGCAGAGTTGAATTAGATATGGCCCTTGTGTGTAGGAAGCACAGTTCTTTAGTTCTGAGCAAGCTGACAATTCTGGCTATATAGGAAACACAGTAGAGTAGAAGAGTGCTGCTTTCTCTAAAGCAGAGTGTGTTTCTTGTAAGGCGAGCTAGAGTTGATTTCCCTTTCATAAAAGGAGTTGAATCACATGCAGATTCTGGTCCTAGCAACAAAAGTTGTTTTCTGGTAAGGAGAGTCACTATTGTGCTTATCCAGTGCAAAGAGAGCTAGAATTGAATTTCCTTTCATAAACGGAGTTGAATCACATGCAGTTTCTGGTCCTAGCAGCAAGAGTTGATTTCTGGTAAGGAGAGTCACTATTGTGCTCAATTGGCCATACCCAGTGCAAATAGCCCTCGCGTCTGTTCCCAGCAAGTGCAGTGTATTGGACGCAAGACAAGAGACTGTTCTTTTCAGTTTCCTAAGCAGAGTTGAACTAGATATGGCCCGTGTGTGTAGGAAGCACAGTTCTTTGGTTCTGAGCAAGCTGACTGTTCTGGCTATATAGGAAAGAGAGTAGAGTAGAAGAGTGCTGCTTTCTCAAAAGCAGAGTGTGTTTCTTGTAAGGCAAGCTAGAGTTTAATTCCCTTTCATAAACGGAGTTGAATCACATGCAGTTTGTGGTCCTAGCAGCAAGAGTTGTTTTCTGGTAAGGAGAGTCACTATTGTGCTCAATTGACAATACACATTGCAAATAGCACTCGCGTCTCTTCCCAGCAAATGCAGTGTATTGGACGCAAGAGAAACTACTGTTCTTGTCAGTTTCCTAAGCAGAGTTGAATTAGATATGGCCCTGGTGTGTAGGAAGCACAGTTCTTTAGTTCTGAGCAAGCTGACAGTTCTGGCTATATAGGAAACACAGTAGAGTAGAAGAGTGCTGCTTTCTCTAAAGCAGAGTGTGTTTCTTGTAAGGCGAGCTAGAGTTGATTTCCCTTTAATAACGGAGTTGAATCACATGCAGTTTCTGGTCCTAGCAGCAAAAGTTGTTTTCTGGTAATGAGATTCACTATTGTGCTTAATTGGCCTTACACAGTGCAAATAGCACTCGCGTCTTATCCCAGCAAATGCAGTGTATTGGACGCAAGAGAAACTACTGTTCTTGTCAGTTTCCTAAGCAGAGTTGAATTAGATATGGCCCTTGTGTGTAGGAAGCACACTTCTTTAGTTCTGAGCAAGCTGACTGTTCTGGCTATATAGGAAACACAGTAGAGTAGAAGAGTGCTGCTTTCTCTAAAGCAGAGTGTTTTTCTTGTAAGGCGAGCTACAGTTGATTTCCCTTTCATAAACGGAGTTGAATCACATGCAGTTTCTCGTCCTAGCAACAAAAGTTGTTTTCTGGTAAGGAGAGTCACTATTGTGCTTATTCAGTGCAAATAGAGCTAGAGTTGTATTCCCTTTCATAAACGGAGTTGAATCACATGCAGTTTCTGGTCCTAGCATCAAGAGTTGTTTTCTAGTAAGGAGAGTCACTATTGTGCTCATTTGGCAATACCCAGTGCAAATAGCACTCGCGTCTGTTCCTAGCAAGTGCAGTGCATTGGACGCAAGACAAGACACTCTTCTTTTCAGTTTCCTAAGCGGAGTTGAACTAGATATGGCCCTTGTGTGTAGGAAGCACAGTTCTTTAGTTCTGAGCAAGGTGACAGTTCTGGCTATATAGGAAACACAGTAGAGTAGAAGAGTGCTGCTTTCTCTAAAGCAGAGTGTGTTTCTTGTAAGGCGAGCTAGAGTTGATTTCCCTTTCATAAACGGAGTTGAATCACATGCAGTTTCTGGTACTAGCAAGAAAAGTTGTTTTCTGGTAAGGAGAGTCACTATTGTGCTCATTTGGCCATACACAATGCAAATAGCACTCGCTTCTGCTCTCAGCAAGTGCAGTGTATTGTATGCAAGAGAAACTACTTTTCTTGTCATTTTCCTAAGCAGAGTTGAATTAGATATGGCCCTTGTGTGTAGGAAGCACAGTTCTTTAGTTCTGAGCAAGCTGACAATTCTGGCTATATAGGAAACACAGTAGAGTAGAAGAGTGCTGCTTTCTCTAAAGCAGAGTGTGTTTCTTGTAAGGCGAGCTAGAGTTGATTTCCCTTTCATAAAAGGAGTTGAATCACATGCAGATTCTGGTCCTAGCAACAAAAGTTGTTTTCTGGTAAGGAGAGTCACTATTGTGCTTATCCAGTGCAAAGAGAGCTAGAATTGAATTTCCTTTCATAAACGGAGTTGAATCACATGCAGTTTCTGGTCCTAGCAGCAAGAGTTGATTTCTGGTAAGGAGAGTCACTATTGTGCTCAATTGGCCATACCCAGTGCAAATAGCCCTCGCGTCTGTTCCCAGCAAGTGCAGTGTATTGGACGCAAGACAAGAGACTGTTCTTTTCAGTTTCCTAAGCAGAGTTGAACTAGATATGGCCCGTGAGTGTAGGAAGCACAATTCTTTGGTTCTGAGCAAGCTGACTGTTCTGGCTATATAGGAAAGAGAGTAGAGTAGAAGAGTGCTGCTTTCTCAAAAGCAGAGTGTGTTTCTTGTAAGGCAAGCTAGAGTTTAATTCCCTTTCATAAACGGAGTTGAATCACATGCAGTTTGTGGTCCTAGCAGCAAGAGTTGTTTTCTGGTAAGGAGAGTCACTATTGTGCTCAATTGGCCATACACATTGCAAATAGCACTCGCGTCTCTTCCCAGCAAATGCAGTGTATTGGACGCAAGAGAAACTACTGTTCTTGTCAGTTTCCTAAGCAGAGTTGAATTAGATATGGCCCTGGTGTGTAGGAAGCACAGTTCTTTAGTTCTGAGCAAGCTGACAGTTCTGGCTATATAGGAAACACAGTAGAGTAGAAGAGTGCTGCTTTCTCTAAAGCAGAGTGTGTTTCTTGTAAGGCGAGCTAGAGTTGATTTCCCTTTAATAACGGAGTTGAATCACATGCAGTTTCTGGTCCTAGCAGCAAAAGTTGTTTTCTGGTAATGAGATTCACTATTGTGCTTAATTGGCCTTACACAGTGCAAATAGCACTCGCGTCTTATCCCAGCAAATGCAGTGTATTGGACGCAAGAGCAACTACTGTTCTTGTCAGTTTCCTAAGCAGAGTTGAATTAGATATGGCCCTTGTGTGTAGGAAGCACACTTCTTTAGTTCTGAGCAAGCTGACTGTTCTGGCTATATAGGAAACACAGTAGAGTAGAAGAGTGCTGCTTTCTCTAAAGCAGAGTGTTTTTCTTGTAAGGCGAGCTACAGTTGATTTCCCTTTCATAAACGGAGTTGAATCACATGCAGTTTCTCGTCCTAGCAACAAAAGTTGTTTTCTGGTAAGGAGAGTCACTATTGTGCTTATCCAGTGCAAATAGAGCTACAGTTGTATTCCCTTTCATAAACGGAGTTGAATCACATGCAGTTTCTGGTCCTAGCATCAAGAGTTGTTTTCTGGTAAGGAGAGTCACTATTGTGCTCATTTGGCAATACCCAGTACAAATAGCACTCGCGTCTGTTCCCAGCAAGTGCAGTGTATTGGACGCAAGACAAGAGACTGTTCTTTTCAGTTTCCTAAGCAGAGTTGAACTAGATATGGCCCTTGTGTGTAGGAAGCACAGTTCTTTAGTTCTGAGCAAGCTGACAGTTCTGGCTATATAGGAAACACAGTAGAGTAGAAGCGTGCTGCTTTCTCTAAAGCAGAGTGTATTTCTTGTAAGGCGAGCTAGAGTTGATTTCCCTTTCATAAACGGAGTTGAGTCGCATGCACATTCTGGTCCTAGCAACAAAAGTTGTTTTCTGGTAAGGAGAGTCACTATTGTGCTTATCCAGTGCAAAGAGAGCTAGAATTGAATTCCCTTTCATAAACGGAGTTGAATCACATGCAGTCTGGTCCTAGCAGCAAGAGTTGTTTTCTGGTAAGGAGAGTCACTATTGTGCTCAATGGGCCATACCCAGTGCAAATAGCACTCGCGTCTGTTCCCAGCAAGTGCAGTGTATTGGACGCAAGACAAGAGACTGTTCTTTTCAGTTTCCTAAGCAGAGTTGAACTAGATATGGCCCGTGAGTGTAGGAAGCACAGTTCTTTGGTTCTGAGCAAGCTGACTGTTCTGGCTATATAGGAAACAGAGTAGAGTAGAAGAGTGCTGCTTTCTCTAAAGCAGAGTGTGTTTCTTGTAAGGCGAGCTAGAGTTGATTTCCCTTTCATAAACGGAGTTGAATCACATGCAGTTTCTGGTCCTAGCAACAAAAGTTGTTTTCTGGTAAGGAGAGTCACTATTGTGCTCATTTGGCCATACACAATGCAAATAGCACTCGCTTCTGTTCTCAGCAAGTGCAGTGTATTGGACGCAAGAGAAACTACTGTTCTTGTCAGTTTCCTAAGCAGAGTTGAACTAGTTATGGCCATTGTGTGTAGGAAGCACAGTTCTTTGGTTCTGAGCAAGCTGACTGTTCTGGCTCTGTAGGAAACACAGTAGAGTAGAAGAGTGCTGCTTTCTCAAAAGCAGAGTGTGCTTCTTGTAAGGCAAGCCAGAGTTTAATTCCCTTTCATAAACGGAGTTGAATCACATGCAATTTCTGGTCCTAGCAGCAAGAGTTGTTTTCTGGTAAGGAGATACACTATTGTGCTCAATTGGCCATACACATTGCAAATAGCACTCGCGTCTGTTCCCAGCAAATGCAGTGTATTGGACGCAAGAGAAACTACTGTTCTTGTCAGTTTCCTAAGCAGAGTTGAATTAGATATTGCCCTTGTGTGTAGGAAGCACAGTTCTTTAGTTCTAAGCAAGCTGACAGTACTGGCTATATAGGAAACACAGTAGAGTAGAAGAGTGCTGTTTTCTCTAAAGCAGAATGTGTTTCTTATAAGGCGAGCTAGAGTTAATTTCCCTTTCATAAACGGAGTTGAATCACATGCAGTTTCTGGTCCTAGCAGCAAAAGTTGTTTTCTGGTAAGGAGATTCACTATTGTGCTCAATTGGCCTTACACAGTACAAATAGCACTCGCGTCTGTTCCCAGCAAATGCAGTGTATTGGACGCAAGAGAAACTACTGTTCTTGTCAGTTTCCTAAGCAGAGTTGAATTAGATATGTCCCTTGTGTGTAGGAAGCACAGTTCTTTAGTTCTGAGCAAGCTGACAGTTCTGGCTATATAGGAAACACAGTAGAGTAGAAGAGTGCTGCTTTCTCTAAAGCAGAGTGTGTTTCTTGTAAGGCGAGCTAGAGTTTATTTCCCTTTCATAAACGGAGTTGAATCACATGCAGATTCTGGTCCTAGCAACAAAAGTTGTTTTCTGGTAAGGAGAGTCACTATTGTGCTTATCCAGTGCAAAGAGAGCTAGAATTGAATTCCCTTTCATAAACGGAGTTGAATCACATGCAGTTTCTGGTCCTAGCAGCAAGAGTTGTTTTCTGGTAAGGAGAGTCACTATTGTGTTCAATGGGCCATACCCAGTGCAAATAGCACTCGCGTCTGTTCCCAGCAAGTGCAGTGTATTGGACGCATACAAGAGACTGTTCTTTTCAGTTTCCTAAGCAGAGTAGAACTAGATATGGCCCGTGAGTGTAGGAAGCACAGTTCTTTTGTTCTGAGCAAGCTGACTGTTCTGGCTATATAGGAAACACAGTAGAGTAGAAGAGTGCTGCTTTCTCTAAAGCAGAGTGTGTTTCTTGTAAGGCAAGCTAGAGTTGATTTCCCTTTCATAAACGGAGTTGAATCACATGCAGTTTCTGGTCCTAGCAGCAAAAATTGTTTTCTGGTAAGGAGATTCACTATTGTGCTCAATTGGCCTTACACAGGGCAAATAGCACTCGCGTCTTATAACAGCAAATGCAGTGTATTGGACGCAAGAGAAACTACTGTTCTTGTCAGTTTCCTAAGCAGAGTTAAATTATATATGGCCCCTGTGTGTAGGAAGCACACTTCTTTCGTTCTGAGCAAGCTGACTGTTCTGGCTATATAGGAAACACAGTAGAGTAGAAGAGTGCTGCTTTCTCAAAAGCAGAGTGTGTTTCTTGTAAGGCGAGCTGGAGTTGAATTCCCTTTCATAAACGGAGTTGAATCACATGCAGTTTCTGGTCCTCGCACCAAGAGTTGTTTTCTGGTAAGGAGAGTCACTATTGTGCTCATTTGGCCATACACAATGCAAATAGCACTCGCTTATGTTCTCAGCAAGTGCAGTGTTTTGGACGCAAGAGAAACTACTGTTCTTGTCAGTTTCCTAAGCAGAGTTGAACTAGTTATGGCCATTGTGTGTAGGAAGCACAGTTCTTTGGTTCTGAGCAAGCTGACAGTTCTGGCTCTATAGGAAACACAGTAGAGTAGAAGTGTGCTGCTTTCTCAAAAGCAGAGTGTTTTTCTTGTAATGCGAGCCAGAGTTTAATTCCCTTTCATAAACGGAGTTGAATCACATGCAATTTCTGGTCCTAGCAGCAAGAGTTGTTTTCTGGTAAGGAGAGCCACTATTGTGCTCAATTGGCCTTACACAGTGCAAATAGCACTCGCGTCTTATCCCAGCAAATGCAGTGTATTGGACGCAAGAGAAACTACTGTTCTTGTCAGTTTCCTAAGCAGAGTAGAATTAGATATGGCCCTTGTGTGTAGGAAGCACAGTTCTTTAGTTCTGAGCAAGCTGACAGTTCTGGCTATATAGGAAACACAGTAGAGTAGAAGAGTGCTGCTTTCTCTAAAGCAGAGTGTGTTTCTTGTAAGGCGAGCTAGAGTTGATTTCCGCAGAGTGTGTTTCTTGTAAGGCGAGCTAGAGTTGATTTCCCCTTCATAAACGGAGTTGAATCACATGCAGGTTCTGGTCCTAGCAACAAAAGTTGTTTTCTGGTAAGGAGAGTCACTATTGTGGTTATCCAGTGCAAAGAGAGCTAGAATTGAATTCCCTTTCATAAACGGAGTTGAATCACATGCAGTTTCTGGTCCTAGCAGCAAGAGTTGTTTTCTGGTAAGGAGAGTCACTATTGTGCTCAATTGGCCATACCCAGTGCAAATAGCACTCGCGTCTGGTCCCAGCAAGTGCAGTGTATTGGACGCAAGACAAGAGACTGTTCTTTTCAGTTTCCTAAACAGAGTTGAACTAGATATGGCCCGTGAGTGTAGGAAGCACAGTTCTTTGGTTCTGAGCAAGCTGACTGTTCTTGCTATATAGGAAACAGAGTAGAGTAGAAGAGTGCTGCTTTCTCAAAAGCAGAGTGTGTTTCTTGTAAGGCAAGCTAGAGTTTAATTCCCTTTCATAAACGGAGTTGAATCACATGCAGTTTGTGGTCCTAGCAGCAAGAGTTGTTTTCTGGTAAGGAGAGTCACTATTGTGCTCAATTGGCCATACACATTGCAAATAGCACTCGTGTCTCTTCCCAGCAAATGCAGTGTATTGGATGCAAGAGAAACTACTGTTCTTGTCAGTTTCCTAAGCAGAGTTGAATTAGATATGGCCCTTGTGTGTAGGAAGCACAGGTCTTTAGTTCTGAGGAAGCTGACAGTTCTGGCTATATAGGAAACACAGTAGAGTAGAAGAGTGCTGCTTTCTCTAAAGCAGAGTGTGTTTCTTGTAAGGCGAGCTAGAGTTGATTTCCCTTTCATAAACGGAGTTGAATCACATGCAGTTTCTGGTCCTAGCAGCAAAAGTTGTTTTCTGGTAATGAGATTCACTATTGTGCTTACTTGGCCTTACACAGTGCAAATAGCACTCGCTTCTTATCCCAGCAAATGCAGTGTATTGGACGCAAGAGAAACTACTGTTCTTGTCAGTTTCTTAAGCAGTGTTGAATTAGATATGGCCCTTTTGTGTAGGAAGGACAGTTCTTTAGTTCTGAGCAAGCTGACAGTTCTGGCTATATAGGAAACAGAGTAGAGTAGAAGAGTGCTGCTTTCTCTAAAGCAGAGTGTGTTTCTTGTAAGGCGAGCTAGAGTTGATTTCCCTTTCATAAACGGAGTTGAATCACATGCAGGTTCTGGTCCTAGCAACAAAAGTTGTTTTCTGGTAAATAGAGTCACTCTTGTGCTTATCCAGTGCAAAGAGAGCTAGAATTGAATTCCCTTTCATAAACGGAGTTGAATCACATGCAGTTTCTGGTCCTAGCAGCAAGAGTTGTTTTCTGGTAAGGAGAGTCACTATTGTGTTCAATGGGCCATACCCAGTGCAAATAGCACTCGCGTCTGTTCCCAGCAAGTGCAGTGTATTGGACGCAAGACAAGAGACTGTTCTTTTCAGTTTCCTAAGCAGAGTTGAACTAGATATGGCCCGTGAGTGTAGGAAGCACAGTTCTTTGGTTCTGAGCAAGCTGACTGTTCTGGCTATATAGGAAACAGAGTAGAGTAGAAGAGTGCTGCTTTCTCAAAAGCAGAGTGTGTTTCTTGTAAGGCAAGCTAGTGTTTAATTCCATTTCATAAACGGAGTTGAATCACATGCAGTTTGTGGTCCTAGCAGCAAGAGTTGTTTTCTGGTAAGGAGAGTCACTATTGTGCTCAATTGGCCATACACTTTGCAAATAGCACTCGCGTCTCTTCCCAGCAAATGCAGTGTATTGGACGCAAGAGAAACTACTGTTTTTGTCAGTTTACTAAGCAGAGTTGAATTAGATATGGCTCTTGTGTGTAGTAAGTACAGTTTTTTAGTTCTGAGCAAGCTGACAGTTCTGGCTATATAGGAAACACAGTAGAGTAGAAGAGTGCTGCTTTCTCTAAAGCAGAGTGTGTTTCTTGTAAGGCGAGCTAGAGTTGATTTCCCTTTCATAAACGGAGTTGAATCACATGCAGTTTCTGGTCCTAGCAGCAAAAGTTGTTTTCTGGTAAGGAGAGTCACTATTGTGCTTATCAAGTGCAAATAGAGCTAGAATTGAATTCCCTTTCATAAACGGAGTTGAATCACTTGCAGTTTCTGGTCCTAGCAGCAAGAGTTGTTTTCTGGTAAGGAGATTCACTATTGTGCTCAATTGGCCTTACACAGTGCAAATAGCACTCGCGTCTTATCCCAGCAAATGCAGTGTATTGGACGCAAGAGAAACTACGGTTCTTGTCAGTTTCCTAAGCAGAGTTGAATTAGATATGGCCCTTGTGTGTAGGAAGCACACTTCTTTAGGTCTGAGCAAGCTGACTATTCTGGCTATATAGGAAACACAGTAGAGTAGAAGAGTGCTGCTTTCTCAAAAGCAGAGTGTGTTTCTTGTAAGGCAAGCTAGAGTTGAATTACCTTTCATAAACGGAGTTGAATCACATGCAGTTTCTGGTCGTAGCAGCAGAAGTTGTTTTCTGGTAAGGAGAGTCACTATTGTGCTCATTTGGCCATACACAATGCAAATAGCACTCGCTTCTGTTCTCAGCAAGTGCAGTGTATTGGACGCAAGAGAAACTACTGTTCTTGTCAGTTTCCTAAGCAGAGTTGAATTAGATATGGCCCTTGTGTGTAGGAAGCACAGTTCTTTAGTTCTGAGCAAGCTGACAGATCTGGCTATATAGGAAACACAGTAGAGTAGAAGAGTGCTGCTTTCTCTAAAGCAGAGTGCGTCTCTTTTAAGGCGAGCTAGAGTTGATTTCTCTTTCATAAACGGAGTTGAATCACATGCAGTTTCTGGTCCTAGCAACAAAAGATGTTTTCTGGTAAGGAGAGTCACTATTGTGCTTATCCAGTGCAAATAGAACTAGAGTTGTATTCCCTTTCATAAACGGAGTTGAATCACATGCAGTTTCTGGTCCTAGCATCAAGAGTTGTTTTCTGGTAAGGAGAGTCACTATTGTGCTCATTTGGCCATACCCAGTGCAAATAGCACTCGCGTCTGTTCCCAGCAAGTGCAGTGTATTGGACGCAAGACAAGAGACTGTTCTTTTCAGTTTCCTAAGCAGAGTTGAACTAGATAAGGCCCGTGAGTGTAGGAAGTACAGTTCTTTGGTTCTGAGCAAGCTGACTGTTCTGGCTATATAGGAAACAGAGTAGAGTAGAAGAGTGCTGCCTACTCTAAAGCAGAGTGTGTTTCTTGTAAGGCGAGCTAGAGTTGATTTCCCTTTCATAAACGGAGTTGAATCACATGCAGTTTCTGGTCCTAGCAACAAAAGTTGTTTTCTGGTAAGGAGAGTCACTATTGTGCTCATTTGGCCATACACAATGCAAATAGCACTCGCTTCTGTTCTCAGCAAGTGCAGTGTATTGGACGCAAGAGAAACTACTGTTCTTGTCAGTTTCCTAAGCAGAGTTGAACTAGTTATGGCCATTGTGTGTAGGAAGCACAGTTCTTTGGTTCTGAGCAAGCTGACTGTTCTGGCTCTGTAGGAAACACAGTAGAGTAGAAGAGTGCTGCTTTCTCAAAAGCAGAGTGTGCTTCTTGTAAGGCAAGCCAGAGTTTAATTCCCTTTCATAAACGGAGTTGAATCACATGCAGTTTCTGGTCCTAGCAGCAAGAGTTGTTTTCTGGTAAGGAGATACACTATTGTGCTCAATTGGCCATACACATTGCAAATAGCACTCGCGTCTCTTCCCAGCAAATGCAGTGTATTGGACGCAAGAGAAACTACTGTTCTTGTCAGTTTCCTAAGCAGAGTTAAATTATATATGGCCCCTGTGTGTAGGAAGCACACTTCTTTAGTTCTGAGCAAGCTGACTGTTCTGGCTATATAGGAAACACAGTAGAGTAGAAGAGTGCTGCTTTCTCAAAAGCAGAGTGTGTTTCTTGTAAGGCGAGCTGGAGTTGAATTCCCTTTCATAAACGGAGTTGAATCACATGCAGTTTCTGGTCCTCGCACCAAGAGTTGTTTTCTGGTAAGGAGAGTCACTATTGTGCTCATTTGGCCATACACAATGCAAATAGCACTCGCTTATGTTCTCAGCAAGTGCAGTGTTTTGGACGAAAGAGAAACTACTGTTCTTGTCCGTTTCCTAAGCAGAGTTGAACTAGTTATGGCCATTGTGTGTAGGAAGCACAGTTCTTTGGTTCTGAGCAAGCTGACAGTTCTGGCTCTATAGGAAACACAGTAGAGTAGAAGAGTGCTGCTTTCTCAAAAGCAGAGTGTTTTTCTTGTAAGGCGAGCCAGAGTTTAATTCCCTTTCATAAACGGAGTTGAATCACATGCAATTTCTGGTCCTAGCAGCAAGAGTTGTTTTCTGGTAAGGAGAGCCACTATTGTGCTCAATTGGCCTTACACAGTGCAAATAGCACTCGCGTCTTATCCCAGCAAATGCAGTGTATTGGACGCAAGAGAAACTACTGTTCTTGTCAGTTTCCTAAGCAGAGTAGAATTAGATATGGCCCTTGTGTGTAGGAAGCACAGTTCTTTAGTTCTGAGCAAGCTGACAGTTCTGGCTATATAGGAAACACAGTAGAGTAGAAGAGTGCTGCTTTCTCTAAAGCAGAGTGTGTTTCTTGTAAGGCGAGCTAGAGTTGATTTCCCTTTCATAAACGGAGTTGAATCACATGCAGTTTCTGGTCCTAGCAGCAAAAGTTGTTTTCTGATAATGAGATTCACTATTGTGCTTGATTGGCCTTACACAGTGCAAATAGCACTCGCGTCTTATCCCAGCAAATGCAGTGTATTGGACGCAAGAGAAACTACTGTTCTTCTCAGTTTCTTAAGCAGAGTTGAATTAGATATGGCCCTTTTGTGTAGGAAGCACAGTTCTTTAGTTCTGAGCAAGCTGACAGTTCTGGCTATATAGGAAACAGAGTAGAGTAGAAGAGTGCTGCTTTCTCTAAAGCAGAGTGTGTTTCTTGTAAGGCAAGCTAGAGTTGATTTCCCCTTCATAAACGGAGTTGAATCACATGCAGGTTCTGGTCCTAGCAACAAAAGTTGTTTTCTGGTAAGGAGAGTCACTATTGTGGTTATCCAGTGCAAAGAGAACTAGAATTGAATTCCCTTTCATAAACGGAGTTGAATCACATGCAGTTTCTGGTCCTAGCAGCAAGAGTTGTTTTCTGGTAAGGAGAGTCACTATTGTGCTCAATTGGCCATACCCAGTGCAAATAGCACTCGCGTCTGTTCCCAGCAAGTGCAGTGTATTGGACGCAAGACAAGAGACTGTTCTTTTCAGTTTCCTAAGCAGAGTTGAACTAGATATGGCCCGTGAGTGTAGGAAGCACAGTTCTTTGGTTCTGAGCAAGCTGACTGTTCTTGCTATATAGGAAACAGAGTAGAGTAGAAGAGTGCTGCTTTCTCAAAAGCAGAGTGTGTTTCTTGTAAGGCAAGCTAGAGTTTAATTCCCTTTCATAAACGGAGTTGAATCACATGCAGTTTGTGGTCCTAGCAGCAAGAGTTGTTTTCTGGTAAGGAGAGTCACTATTGTGCTCAATTGGCCATACACATTGCAAATAGCACTCGTGTCTCTTCCCAGCAAATGCAGTGTATTGGATGCAAGAGAAACTACTGTTCTTGTCAGTTTCCTAAGCAGAGTTGAGTTAGATATGGCCCTTGTGTGTAGGAAGCACAGATCTTTAGTTCTGAGGAAGCTGACAGTTCTGGCTATATAGGAAACACAGTAGAGTAGAAGAGTGCTGCTTTCTCTAAAGCAGAGTGTGTTTCTTGTAAGGCGAGCTAGAGTTGATTTCCCTTTCATAAACGGAGTTGAATCACAAGCAGTTTCTGGTCCTAGCAGCAAAAGTTGTTTTCTGGTAATGAGATTCACTATTGTGCTTGATTGGCCTTACACAGTGCAAATAGCACTCGCGTCTTATCCCAGCAAATGCAGTGTATTGGACGCAAGAGAAACTACTGTTCTTCTCAGTTTCTTAAGCAGAGTTGAATTAGATATGGCCCTTTTGTGTAGGAAGCACAGTTCTTTAGTTCTGAGCAAGCTGACAGTTCTGGCTATATAGGAAACAGAGTAGAGTAGAAGAGTGCTGCTTTCTCTAAAGCAGAGTGTGTTTCTTGTAAGGCGAGCTAGAGTTGATTTCCCTTTCATAAACGGAGTTGAATCACATGCAGGTTCTGGTCCTAGCAACAAAAGTTGTTTTCTGGTAAATACAGTCACTATTGTGCTTATCCAGTGCAAAGAGAGCTAGAATTGAATTCCCTTTCATAAACGGAGTTGAATCACATGCAGTTTCTGGTCCTAGCAGCAAGAGTTGTTTTCTGGTAAGGAGAGTCACTATTGTGTTCAATGGGCCATACCCAGTGCAAATAGCACTCGCGTCTGTTCCCAGCAAGTGCAGTGTATTGGACGCAAGACAAGAGAATGTTCTTTTCAGTTTCCTAAGCAGAGTTGAACTAGATATGGCCCGTGAGTGTAGGAAGCACAGTTCTTTGGTTCTGAGCAAGCTGACTGTTCTGGCTATATAGGAAACAGAGTAGAGTAGAAGAGTGCTGCTTTCTCAAAAGCAGAGTGTGTTTCTTGTAAGGCAAGCTAGTGTTTAATTCCATTTCATAAACGGAGTTGAATCACATGCAGTTTGTGGTCCTAGCAGCAAGAGTTGTTTTCTGGTAAGGAGAGTCACTATTGTGCTCAATTGGCCATACACTTTGCAAATAGCACTCGCGTCTCTTCCCAGCAAATGCAGTGTATTGGACGCAAGAGAAACTACTGTTTTTGTCAGTTTACTAAGCAGAGTTGAATTAGATATGGCTCTTGTGTGTAGTAAGTACAGTTTTTTAGTTCTGAGCAAGCTGACAGTTCTGGCTATATAGGAAACACAGTAGAGTAGAAGAGTGCTGCTTTCTCTAAAGCAGAGTGTGTTTCTTGTAAGGCGAGCTAGAGTTGATTTCCCTTTCATAAACGGAGTTGAATCACATGCAGTTTCTGGTCCTAGCAGCAAAAGTTGTTTTCTGGTAAGGAGAGTCACTATTGTGCTTATCCAGTGCAAATAGAGCTAGAATTGAATTCCCTTTCATAAACGGAGTTGAATCACATGCAGTTTCTGGTCCTAGCAGCAAGAGTTGTTTTCTGGTAAGGAGATTCACTATTGTGCTCAATTGGCCTTACACAGTGCAAATAGCACTCGCGTCTTATCCCAGCAAATGCAGTGTATTGGACGCAAGAGAAACTACGGTTCTTGTCAGTTTCCTAAGCAGAGTTGAATTAGATATGGCCCTTGTGTGTAGGAAGCACACTTCTTTAGTTCTGAGCAAGCTGACTGTTCTGGCTATATAGGAAACACAGTAGAGTAGAAGAGTGCTGCTTTCTCAAAAGCAGAGTGTGTTTCTTGTAAGGCAAGCTAGAGTTGAATTACCTTTCATAAACGGAGTTGAATCACATGCAGTTTCTGGTCGTAGCAGCAGGAGTTGTTTTCTGGTAAGGAGAGTCACTATTGTGCTCATTTGGCCATATACAATGCAAATAGCACTCGCTTCTGTTCTCAGCAAGTGCAGTGTATTGGACGCAAGAGAAACTACTGTTCTTGTCAGTTTCCTAAGCAGAGTTGAATTAGATATGGCCCTTGTGTGTAGGAAGCACAGTTCTTTAGTTCTGAGCAAGCTGACAGATCTGGCTATATAGGAAACACAGTAGAGTAGAAGAGTGCTGTTTTCTCTAAAGCAGAGTGTGTTTCTTATAAGACGAGCTAGAGTTAATTTCCCTTTCATAAACGGAGTTGAATCACATGCAGTTTCTCGTCCTAGCAGCAAAAGTTGTTTTCTGGTAAGGAGATTCACTATTGTGCTCAATTGGCCTTACACAGTACAAATAGCACTCGCGTCTGTTCCCAGCAAATGCAGTGTATTGGACGCAAGAGAAACTACTGTTCTTGTCAGTTTCCTAAGCAGAGTTGAATTAGATATGGCCCTTGTGTGTAGGAAGCACAGTTCTTTAGTTCTGAGCAAGCTGACAGTTCTGGCTATATAGGAAACACAGTAGAGTAGAAGAGTGCTGCTTTCTCTAAAGCAGAGTGTGTTTCTTGTAAGGCGAGCTAGAGTTGATTTCCCTTTCATAAACGGAGTTGAATCACATGCAGATTCTGGTCCTAGCAACAAAAGTTGTTTTCTGGTAAGGAGAGTCACTATTGTGCTTATCCAGTGCAAAGAGAGCTAGAATTGAATTCCCTTTCATAAACGGAGTTGAATCACATGCAGTTTCTGGTCCTAGCAGCAAGAGTTGTTTTCTGGTAAGGAGAGTCACTATTGTGTTCAATGGGCCATACCCAGTGCAAATAGCACTCGCGTCTGTTCCCAGCAAGTGCAGTGTATTGGACGCATACAAGAGACTGCTCTTTTCAGTTTCCTAAGCAGAGTAGAACTAGATATGGCCCGTGAGTGTAGGAAGCACAGTTCTTTTGTTCTGAGCAAGCTGACTGTTCTGGCTATATAGGAAACACAGTAGAGTAGAAGGGTGCTGCTTTCTCTAAAGCAGAGTGTGTTTCTTGTAAGGCGAGCTAGAGTTGATTTCCCTTTCATAAACGGAGTTGAATCACATGCAGATTCTGGTCCTTGCAACAAAAGTTGTTTTCTGGTAAGGAGAGTCACTATTGTGCTTATCCAGTGCAAAGAGAGCTAGAATTGAATTCCCTTTCATAAACGGAGTTGAATCACATGCAGTTTCTGGTCCTAGCAGCAAGAGTTGTTTTCTGGTAAGGAGAGTCACTATTGTGTTCAATGGGCCATACCCAGTGCAAATAGCACTCGCGTCTGTTCCCAGCAAGTGCAGTGTATTGGACGCATACAAGAGACTGCTCTTTTCAGTTTCCTAAGCAGAGTAGAACTAGATATGGCCCGTGAGTGTAGGAAGCACAGTTCTTTTGTTCTGAGCAAGCTGACTGTTCTGGCTATATAGGAAACACAGTAGAGTAGAAGAGTGCTGCTTTCTCTAAAGCAGAGTGTGTTTCTTGTAAGGCAAGCTAGAGTTGATTTCCCTTTCATAAACGGAGTTGAATCACATGCAGTTTCTGGTCCTAGCAGCAAAAATTGTTTTCTGGTAAGGAGATTCACTATTGTGCTCAATTGGCCTTACACAGGGCAAATAGCACTCGCGTCTTATAACAGCAAATGCAGTGTATTGGACGCAAGAGAAACTACTGTTCTTGTCAGTTTCCTAAGCAGAGTTAAATTATATATGGCCCCTGTGTGTAGGAAGCACAGTTCTTTAGTTCTGAGCAAGCTGACAGTTCTGGCTATATAGGAAACACAGTAGAGTAGAAGAGTGCTGCTTTCTCTAAAGCAGAGTGTGTTTCTTGTAAGGCGAGCTAGAGTTGATTTCCCTTTCATAAACGGAGTTGAATCACATTCAGATTCTGGTCCTAGCAACAAAAGTTGTTTTCTGGTAAGGAGATTCACTATTGTGCTCAATTGTCCATACATATTGCAAATAGCACTCGCGTCTGTTCCCAGCAAATGCAGTCTATTGGACGCAAGAGAAACTACTGTTCTTGTCAGTTTCCTAAGCAGAGTTGAATTAGATATGGCCCTTGTGTGTAGGAAGCACAGTTCTTTAGTTTTGAGCAAGCTGACAGTTCTGGCTATATAGGAAACACAGTAGAGTAGAAGAGTGCTGCTTACTCTAAAGCAGAGTGTGTTTCTTGTAAGGAGAGCTAGAGTTGATTTCCCTTTCATAAACGGAGTTGAATCACATGCAGATTCTGTTCCTAGCAACAAAAGTTTTTTTCTGGTAAGGAGAGTCACTATTGTGCTTATCCAGTGCAAATAGAGCTAGAATTGAATTCCCTTTCATAAACGGAGTTGAAACACATGCAGTTTCTGGTCCTAGCAGCAAGAGTTGTTTTCTGGTAAGGAGAGTCACTATTGTGCTCAATTGGCCATACCCAGTGCAAATAGCACTCGCGTCTGTTCCCAGCAAGTGCAGTGTGTTGGATGCAAGACAAGAGACTGTTTTTTTCAGTTTCCTAAGCAGAGTTGAACTAGATATCGCCCGTGAGTGTATGAAGCACAGTTCTTTGGTTCTGAGCAAGCTGACTGTTCTGGCTATATAGGAAACAGAGTAGAGTAGAAGAGTGCTGCTTTCTCAAAAGCAGAGTGTGTTTCTTGTAAGGCAAGCTAGAGTTGAATTCCCTTTCATAAACGGAGTTGAATCACATGAAGTTTCTGGTCGTAGCAGCAAGAGTTGTTTTCTGGTAAGGAGAGTCACTATTGTGCTCATTTGGCCATACACAATGCAAATAGCACTCGCTTCTGTTCTCAGCAAGTGCAGTGTATTGGACGCAAGAGAAACTACTGTTCTTGTCAGTTTCCTAAGCAGAGTTGAAGTAGATATGGCCCTTGAGTGTAGGAAGCACAGTTCTTTAGTTCTGAGCAAGCTGACAGATCTGGCTATATAGGAAACACAGTAGAGCAGAAGAGTGCTGCTTTCTCTAAAGCAGAGTGTGTTTCTTGTAAGGCGAGCTAGAGTTGATTTCCCTTTCATAAACGGAGTTGAATCACATGCAGTTTCTGGTCCTAGCAACAAAAGATGTTTTCTGGTAAGGAGAGTCACTATTGTGCTTATCCAGTGCAAATAGAGCTAGAGTTGTATTCCCTTTCTTAAACGGAGTTGAATCACATGCAGTTTCTGGTCCTAGCAGCAAAAGTTGTTTTCTGGTAATGAGATTCACTATTGTGCTTGATTGGCCTTACACAGTGCAAATAGCACTCGCGTCTTATCCCAGGAAATGCAGTGTATTGGACGCAAGAGAAACTACTGTTTTTGTCAGTTTCTTAAGCAGAGTTGAATTAGATATGGCCCTTTTGTGTAGGAAGCACAGTTCTTTAGTTCTGAGCAAGCTGACAGTTCTGGATATATAGGAAACAGAGTAGAGTAGAAGAGTGCTGCTTTCTCTAAAGCAGAGTGTGTTTCTTGTAAGGCGAGCTAGAGTTGATTTCCCTTTCATAAATGGAGTTGAATCACATGCAGGTTCTGGTCCTAGCAACAAAAGTTGTTTTCTGGTAAGGAGAGTCACTATTGTGCTTATCCAGTGCAAGGAGAGCTAGAATTGAATTCCCTTTCATAAACGGAGTTGAATCACATGCAGTTTCTGGTCCTAGCAGCAAGAGTTGTTTTCTGGTAAGGAGAGTCACTATTGTGTTCAATGGGCCATACCCAGTGCAAATAGCACTCGCGTCTGTTCCCAGCAAGTGCAGTGTATTGTACGCAAGACAAGAGACTGTTCTTTTCAGTTTCCTAAGCAGAGTTGAACTAGATATGGCCCGTGAGTGTAGGAAGCACAGTTCTTTGGTTCTGAGCAAGCTGACTGTTCTGGCTATATAGGAAACAGAGTAGAGTAGACGAGTGCTGCTTTCTCAAAAGCAGAGTGTGTTTCTTGTAAGGCAAGCTAGTGTTTAATTCCATTTCATAAACGGAGTTGAATCACATGCAGTTTGTGGTCCTAGCAGCAAGAGTTGTTTTCTGGTAAGGAGAGTCACTATTGTGCTCAATTGGCCATACACATTGCAAATAGCACTCGCGTCTCTTCCCAGCAAATGCAGTGTATTGGACGCAAGAGAAACTACTGTTTTTGTCAGTTTACTAAGCAGAGTTGAATTCGATATGGCTCTTGTGTGTAGGAAGTACAGTTTTTTAGTTCTGAGCAAGCTGACAGTTCTGGCTATATAGGAAACACAGTAGAGGAGAAGAGTGCTGCTTTCTCTAAAGCAGAGTGTGTTTCTTGTAAGGTGAGCTAGAGTTGATTTCCCTTTCATAAACGGAGTTGAATCACATGCAGTTTCTGGTCCTAGCAGCAAAAGTTGTTTTATGGTAAGGAGAGTCACTATTGTGCTTATCCAGTGCAAATAGAGCTAGAATTGAATTCCCTTTCATAAACGGAGTTGAATCACATGCAGTTTCTGGTCCTAGCAGCAAGAGTTGTTTTCTGGTAAGGAGATTCACTATTGTGCTCAATTGGCCTTACACAGTGCAAATAGCACTCGTGTCTTATCCCAGCAAATGCAGTGTATTGGACGCAAGAGAAACTACGGTTCTTGTCAGTTTCCTAAGCAGAGTTGAATTAGATATGGCCCTTGTGTGTAGGAAGCACACTTCTTTAGTTCTGAGCAAGCTGACTGTTCTGGCTATATAGGAAACACAGTAGAGTAGAAGAGTGCTGCTTTCTCAAAAGCAGAGTGTGTTTCTTGTAAGGCAAGCTAGAGTTGAATTACCTTTCATAAACGGAGTTGAATCACATGCAGTTTCTGGTCCTAGCAGCAAGAGTTGTTTTCTGGTAAGGAGAGTCACTATTGTGCTCATTTGGCCATACACAATGCAAATAGCACTCGCTTCTGTTCTCAGCAAGTGCAGTGTATTGGACGCAAGAGAAACTACTGTTCTTGTCAGTTTCCTAAGCAGAGTTGAATTAGATATGGCCCTTGTGTGTAGGGAGCACAGTTCTTTAGTTCTGAGCAAGCTGACAGTTCTGGGTATATAGGAAACACAGTAGAGTAGAAGAGTGCTGCTTTCTCTAAAGCAGAGTGTGTTTCTTGTAAGGCGAGCTAGAGTTGATTTCCCTTTCATAAACGGAGTTGAATCACATGCAGTTTCTGGTCCTAGCAACAAAAGGTATTTTCTGGTAAGGAGAGTTACTATTGTGCTTATCCATTGCAAATAGAGCTAGAGTTGTATTCCCTTTCATAAACGGAGTTGAATCACATGCAGTTTCTGGTCCTAGCATCAAGAGTTGTTTTCTGGTAAGGAGAGTCACTACTGAGCTCTTTTGGCCATACCCAGTGCAAATAGCACTCGCGTCTGTTCCCAGCAAGTGCAGTGTATTGGACGCAAGACAAGAGACTGTTCTTTTCAGTTTCCTAAGCAGAGTTGAACTAGATATGGCCCTTGTGTTGGAAGCACAGTTCTTTAGTTCTGAGCAAGCTGACTGTTCTGGCTATATAGGAAACAGAGTAGAGTAGAAGAGTGCTGCTTTCTCTAAAGCAGAGTGTGTTTTTTGTAAGGCGAGCTAGAGTTGATTTCCCTTTCATAAACGGAGTTGAATCACATGCAGTTTCTGGTCCTAGCAACAAAAGTTGTTTTCTGTTAAGGAGAGACACTATTGTGCTCATTTGGACATACACAATGCAAATAGCACTCGCTTCTGTTCTCAGCAAGTGCAGTGAATTGGATGCAAGAGAAACTACTGTTCTTGTCAGTTTCCTAAGCAGAATTGAACTAGTTATGGCCATTGTGTGTAGGAAGCACAGTTCTTTGGTTCTGAGCAAGCTGACTGTTCTGGCTCTATAGGAAACACAGTAGAGTAGAAGAGTGCTGCTTTCTCAAAAGCAGAGTTTGTTTCTTGTAAGGCGAGCCAGAGTTTAATTCCCTTTCATAAACGGAGTTGAATCACATGCAATTTCTGGTCCTAGCAGCAAGAGTTGTTTTCTGGTAAGGAGATACACTATTGTGCTCAATTGACCATACACATTGCAAATAGCACTCGCGTCTCTTCCCAGCAAATGCAGTGTATTGGACGCAAGAGAAACTACTGTTCTTGTCAGTTTCCTAAGCAGAGTTGAATTAGATATGGCCCTTGTGTGTAGGAAGCACAGTTCTTTAGTTCTGAGCAAGCTGACATTACTGGCTATATAGGAAACACAGTAGAGTAGAAGAGTGCTGCTTTCTCTAAAGCAGAGTGTGTTTCTTGTAAGGCGAGCTAGAGTTGATTTCCCTTTCATAAACGGAGTTGAATCACATGCAGTTTCTGGTCCTAGGAGCAAAAGTTGTTTTCTGGTAAGGAGATTCACTATTGTGCTCAATTGGCCTTACACAGTGCAAATAGCACTCGCGTCTGTTCCCAGCAAATGCAGTGTATTGGACGCAAGAGAAACTACTGTTCTTGTCAGTTTCCTAAGCAGAGTTGAATTAGATATGGCCCTTGTGTGTAGGAAGCACAATTCTTTAGTTCTGAGCAAACTGACAGTTCTGGCTATATAGGAAACACAGTAGAGAAGAAGAGTGCTGCTTTCTCTAAAGCAGAGTGTGTTTCTTGTAAGGCGAGCTAGAGTTGATTTCCCTTTCATAAACGGAGTTGAATCACATGCAGATTCTGGTCCTAGCAACAAAAGTTGTTTTCTGGTAAGGAGATTCACTATTGTGCTCAATTGTCCATACATATTGCAAATAGCACTCGCGTCTGTTCCCAGCAAATGCAGTGTATTGGACGCAAGAGAAAGTACTGTTCTTGTCAGTTTCCTAAGCAGAGTTGAATTAGATATGGCCCTTGTGTGTAGGAAGCACAGTTTTTTAGTTCTGAGCAAGCTGACAGTTCTGGCTATATAGGAAACACAGTAGAGTAGAAGAGTGCTGCTTTCTCTAAAGCAGAGTGTGTTTCTTGTAAGGTGAGCTAGAGTTGATTTCCCTTTCATAAACGGAGTTGAATCACATGCAGTTTCTGGTCCTAGCAGCAAAAGTTGTTTTATGGTAAGGAGAGTCACTATTGTGCTTATCCAGTGCAAATAGAGCTAGAATTGAATTCCCTTTCATAAACGGAGTTGAATCACATGCAGTTTCTGGTCCTAGCAGCAAGAGTTGTTTTCTGGTAAAGAGATTCACTATTGTGCTCAATTGGCCTTACACAGTGCAAATAGCACTCGCGTCTTATCCCAGCAAATGCAGTGTATTGGACGCAAGAGAAACTACTGTTCTTGTCAGTTTCCTAAGCAGAGTTGAATTAGATATGGCCCTTGTGTGTAGGAAGCACACTTCTTTAGTTCTGAGCAAGCTGACTGTTCTGGCTCTATAGGAAACACAGTAGAGTAGAAGAGTGCTGCTTTCTCAAAAGCAGAGTGTGTTTCTTGTAAGGCGAGCCAGAGTTTAATTCCCTTTCACAAACGGAGCGGAATCACATGCAATTTCTGGTCCTAGCAGCAAGAGTTGTTTTCTGGTAAGGAGATTCACTATTGTGCTCAATGGGCCATACACATTGCAAATAGCACTCGCGTCTGTTCCCAGCAAATGCAGTGTATTGGACGCAAGAAAAACTACTGTTCTTGTCAGTTTCTTAAGCAGGGTTGAATTAGATATGGCCCTTGTGTGTAGGAAGCACAGTTCTTTAGTTCTGAGCAAGCTGACAGTTCTGGCTATATAGGAAACACAGTAGAGTAGAAGAGTGCTGCTTTCTCTAAAGCAGAGTGTGTTTCTTGTAAGGCGAGCTAGAGTTGATTTCCCTTTCATAAAAGGAGTTGAATCACATGCAGATTCTGGTCCTAGCAACAAAAGTTGTTTTCTGGTAAGGAGAGTCACTATTGTGCTTATCCAGGGCAAAGAGAGCTAGAATTGTATTCCCATTCATAAACGGAGTTGAATCACATGCAGTTTCTGGTCCTAGCAGCAAGAGTTGTTTTCTGGTAAGGAGAGTCACTATTGTGCTCAATTTGCCATACCCAGTGCAAATAGGACTGGCGTCTGTTCCCAGCAAGTGCAGTGTATTGGACGCAAGACAAGAGACTGTTCTTTTCAGTTTCCTAAGCAGAGTTGAACTAGATATGGCCCGTGAGTGTAGGAAGCACAGTTCTTTGGTTCTGAGCAAGCTGACTGTTCTGGCTATATAGGAAACAGAGTAGAGTAGAAGAGTGCTGCTTTTTCAAAAGCAGAGTGTGTTTCTTGTAAGGCAAGCTAGAGCTAAATTCCCTTTCATAAACGGAGTTCAATCACATGCAGTTTGTGGTCCTAGCAGCAAGAGATGTTTTCTGGTAAGGAGAGTCACTATTGTGCTCAATTGGCCATACACATTGCAAATAGCACTTGCGTCTCTTCCCAGCAAATGCAGTGTATTGGACGCAAGAGAAACTACTGTTCTTGTCAGTTTCCTAAGCAGAGTTGAATTAGATATGGCCCTTGTGAGTAGGAAGCACAGTTCTTTAGTTCTGAGGAAGCTGACAGTTCTGGCTATATAGGAAACACAGTAGAGTAGAAGAGTGCTGCTTTCTCTGAAGCAGAGTGTGTTTCTTGTAAGGCGAGCTAGCGTTGATTTCCCTTTCATAAACGGAGCTGAATCACATGCAGTTTCTGGTCCTAGCAGTAAAAGTTGTTTTCTGGTAAGGAGATTCACTATTGTGCTCAATTGGCCTTACACAGTGCAAATAGCACTCGCGTCTTATCCCAGCAAATGCAGTGTATTGGACGCAAGAGAAACTACTGTTCTTGTCAGTTTCCTAAGCAGAGTTGAATTAGATATGGCCCTTGTGTGTAGGAAGCATACTTCTTTAGTTCTGAGCAAGCTGACTGTTCTGGCTATATAGGAAACACAGTAGAGAAGAAGAGTGCTGCTTTCTCTAAAGCAGAGTGTGTTTCTTGTAAGGCGAGCTAGAGTTGATTTCCCTTTCATAAACGGAGTTGAATCACATACAGTTTCTGGTCCTAGCAACAAAAGTTGTTTTCTGGTAAGGAGAGTCACTATTGTGCTTATGCAGTGCAAATAGAGCTAGATATGTATTCCCTTTCATAAACGGAGTTGAATCACATGCAGTTTCTGGTCCTAGCATCAAGAGTTGTTTTCTGGTAAGGAGAGTCACTATTGTGCTCATTTGGCAATACCCAGTGCAAATAGCACTCGCGTCTGTTCCCAGCAAGTGAAGTGTATTGGACGCAAGACAAGAGACTGTTCTTTTCAGTTTCCTAAGCAGAGTTGATCTAGATATGGCCCTTGTGTGTAGGATGCACAGTTCTTTAGTTCTGAGCAAGGTGACAGTTCTGGCTATGTAGGAAACACAGTAGAGTAGAAGAGTGCTGCTTTCTCTAAAGCAGAGTGTGTTTCTTGTAAGGCGAGCTAGAGCTGATTTCCCTTTCATAAACGGAGTTGAATCACATGCAGTTTCTGGTCCTAGCAACAAAATTCGTTTTCTGGTAAGGAGAGTCACTATTGTGCTCATTTGGCCATACACAATGCAAATAGCACTCGCTTCTGTTCTCAGCAAGTGCAGTGTATTGGACGCAAGAGAAACTACTGTTCTTGTCAGTTTCCTAAGCAGAGTTGAATTAGATATGGCCCTTGTGTGTAGGAAGCACAGTTCTTTAGTTCTGAGCAAGCTGACAGTTCTGGCTATATAGGAAACACAGTAGAGTAGAAGAGTGCTGCTTTCTCTAAAGCAGAGTGTGTTTCTTGTAAGGCGAGCTAGAGTTGATTTCCCTTTCATAAACGGAGTTGAATCACATACAGATTCTGGTCCTAGCAACAAAAGTTGTTTTCTGGTAAGGAGAGTCACTATTGTGATTATCCACTGCAAATAGAGCTAGAATTGAATTCCCTTTCATAAACGGAGTTGAATCACATGCAGTTTCTGGTCCTAGCAGCAAGAGTTGTTTTCTGGTAAGGAGAGTCACTATTGTGCTCAATTGGCCATACCCAGTGCAAATAGGACTGGCGTCTGTTCCCAGCAAGTGCAGTGTATTGGACGCAAGACAAGAGACTGTTCTTTTCAGTTTCCTAAGCAGAGTTGAACTAGATATGGCCCGTGAGTGTAGGTAGCACAGCTCTTTGGTTCTGAGCAAGCTGACTGTTCTGGCTATATAGGAAACAGAGTAGAGTAGAAGAGTGCTGCTTTCTCAAAAGCAGAGTGTGTTTCTTGTAAGGCAAGCTAGAGTTTAATTCCCTTTCATAAACGGAGTTGAATATCATGCAGTTTGTGGTCCTAGCAGCAAGAGTTGTTTTCTGGTAAGGAGAGTCACTATTGTGCTCAATTGGCCATACACATTGCAAATAGCACTCGCGTCTCTTCCCAGCAAATGCAGTGTATTGGACGCAAGAGAAACTACTGTTCTTGTCAGTTTCCTAAGCCGAGTTGAATTAGATATGGCCCTTGTGTGTAGGAAGCACAGGTCTTTTGTTCTGAGGAAGCTGACAGTTCTGGCTATATAGGAAACACAGTAGAGTAGAAGAGTGCTGCTTTCTCTAAAGCAGAGTGTGTTTCTTGTAAGGCGAGCTAGAGTTGATTTCCCTTTCATAAACGGAGTTGAATCACATGCAGTTTCTGGTCCTAGCAGCAAAAGTTGTTTTCTGGTAAGGAGATTCACTATTGTGCTCAATTGGCCTTGCACAGTGCAAATAGCACTCGCGTCTTATCCCAGCAAATGCAGTGTATTGGACGCAAGAGAAACTACTGTTCTTGTCAGTTTCCTAAGCCGAGTTGAATTAGATATGGCCCTTGTGTGTAGGAAGCACAGTTCTTTAGTTCTGAGCAAGCTGACAGTTCTGGCTCTATAGGAAACACAGTAGAGTAGAAGAGTGCTGATTTCTCAAAAGCAGAGTGTTTTTCTTGTAAGGCGAGCTAGATTTGATTTCCCTTTCAAAAGCGGATTTGAATCACATGCAGTTTCTGGTCCTAGCAACAAAAGTTGTTTTCTGGTAAGGAGAGTCACTATTGTGCTTATCCAGTGCAAATAGAGCTAGAGTTGTATTCCCTTTCATAAAAGGAGTTGAATCACATGCAGTTTCTGGTCCTAGCAGCAAGAGTTGTTTTCTGGTAACGAGAGTCACTATTGTGCTCATTTGGCCATACACAGTGCAAATAGCACTCGCGTCTGTTCCCAGCAAGTGAAGTGTATTGGACGCAAGACAAGAGACTGCTTTTTTCATTTTCCTAAGCAGAGTTGAACTAGATATGGCCCGTGAGTGTAGGTAGCACAGTTCTTTGGTTCTGAGCAAGCTGACTGTTCTGGCTATATAGGAAACACAGTAGAGTAGAAGAGTGCTGCTTTCTCAAAAGCAGAGTGTGTTTCTTGTAAGGCAAGCTAGAGTTTAATTCCCTTTCATAAACGGAGTTGAATCACATGCAGTTTGTGGTCCTATCAGCAAGAGTTGTTTTCTGGTAAGGGGAGTCACTAGTGTACTCACTTGGCCATACACATTGCAAATAGCACTCGCGTCACTTCCCAGCAAATGCAGTGTATTGGACGCAAGAGAAACTACTGTTCTTGTCAGTTTCCTAAGCAGAGTTGAATTAGATATGGCCCTTGTGTGTAGGAAGCACAGTTCTTTAGTTCTGAGCAAGCTGACAGTTATGGCTATATGGGAAACACAGTAGAGAAGAAGAGTGCTGCTTTCTCTAAAGCAGAGTGTGTTTCTTGTAAGGCGAGCTAGAGTTGATTTCCCTTTCATAAACGGAGTTGAATCACATGCAGTTTCTGGTCCTAGCACCAAGAGTTGTTTTCTGGTAAGGAGAGTCACTATTGTGCTCAATTGGCCTTACACAATGCAAATAGCACTCGCTTCTGTTTTCAGCAAGTGCAGTGTATTGGACGCAAGAGAAAGTACTGTTCTTGTCAGTACCCTAAGCAGAGTTGAACTAGTTGTGGCCATTGTGTGTAGGAAGCACATTTCTTTGGTTCTGAGCAAGCTGACTGTTCTGGCTCTATAGGAAACACAGTAGAGTAGAAGAGTGCTGCTTTCTCAAAAGCAGAGTGTGTTTCTTGTAAGGCGAGCCAGAGTTTAATTCCCTTTCACAAACGGAGCGGAATCACATGCAATTTCTGGTCCTAGCAGCAAAAGTTGTTTTCTGGTGAGGAGATTCACTATTGTGCTCAATTGGCCATACACATTGCAAAAAGCACTCGCGTCTGTTCCCAGCAAATGCAGTGTATTGGACGCAAGAGAAACTACTGTTCTTGTCAGTTTCCTAAGCAGAGTTGAATTAGATATGGCCCTTGTGTGTAGGAAGCACAGTTCTTTAGTTCTGAGCAAGCTGACAGTTCTGGCTATATAGGAAACACAGTAGAGTAGAAGAGTGCTGCTTTCTCTAAAGCAGAGTGTGTTTCTTGTAAGGCGAGCTAGAGTTGATTTCCCTTTCATAAACGGAGTTGAATCACATGCAGATTCTGGTCCTAGCAACAAAAGTTGTTTTCTGGTAAGGAGAGTCACTATTGTGCTTATCCAGTGCAAAGAGAGCTGGAATTGAATTCCCTTTCATAAACGGAGTTGAATCACATGCAGTTTCTGGTCCTAGCAGCAAGAGTTGTTTTCTGGTAAGGAGAGTCACTATTGTGCTCAATTGGCCATACCCAGTGCAAATAGGACTGGCGTCTGTTCCCAGCATGTGCAGTGTATTGGACGCAAGACAAGAGACTGCTCTTTTCAGTTTCCTAAGCAGAGTTGAACTAGATATGGCCCGTGAGTGTAGGAAGCACAGTTCTTTGGTTCTGAGCAAGCTGACTGTTCTGGCTATATAGGAAACACAGTAGAGTAGAAGAGTGCTGCTTTCTCAAAAGCAGAGTGTGTTTCTTGTAAGGCAAGCTAGAGTTTAATTCCCTTTCATAAACGGAGTTCAATCACATGCAGTTTGTGGTCCTAGCAGCAAGAGTTGTTTTCTGGTAAGGAGAGACACTATTGTGCTCAATTGGCCATACACATTGCAAATAGCACTCGCGTCTCTTCCCAGCAAATGCAGTGTATTGAACGCAAGAGAAACTACTGTTCTTGTCAGTTTCCTAAGCAGAGTTGAATTAGATATGGCCCTTGTGTGTAGGAAGCACAGTTCTTTAGTTCTGTGGAAGCTGACAGTTCTGGCTTTATAGGAAACACAGTAGAGTAGAAGAGTGCTGCTTTCTCTGAAGCAGAGTGTGTTTCTTGTAAGGTGAGCTAGCGTTGATTTCCCTTTCATAAACGGAGTTGAATCACATACAGTTTCTGGTCCTAGCAACAAAAGTTGTTTTCTGGTAAGGAGAGTCACTATTGTGTTTATGCAGTGCAAATAGAGCTAGATTTGTATTCCCTTTCATAAATGGAGTTGAATCACATGCAGTTTCTGGTCCTAGCATCAAGAGTTGTTTTCTGGTAAGGAGAGTCACTATTGTGCTCATTTGGCCATACCCAGTGCAAATAGCACTCGCGTCTGTTCCCAGCAAGTGAAGTGTATTGGACGCAAGACAAGAGACTGTTCTTTTCAGTTTCCTAAGCAGAGTTGATCTAGATATGGCCCTTGTGTGTAGGATGCACAGTTCTTTAGTTCTGAGCAAGGTGACAGTTCTGGCTATGTAGGAAACACAGTAGAGTAGAAGAGTGCTGCTTTCTCTAAAGCAGAGTGTGTTTCTTGTAAGGCGAGCTAGAGTTGATTTCCCTTTCATAAACGGAGTTGAATCACATGCAGTTTCTGGTCCTAGCATCAAAAGTCGTTTTCTGGTAAGGAGAGTCACTATTGTGCTCATTTGGCCATACACAATGCAAATAGCACTCGCTTCTGTTCTCAGCAAGTGCAGTGTATTGGACGCAAGAGAAACTACTGTTCTTGTCAGTTTCCTAAGCAGAGTTGAATTAGATATGGCCCTTGTGTGTAGGAAGCACAGTTCTTTTGTTCTAAGCAAGCTGACTGTTCTGGCTATATAGGAAACAGAGTAGAGTAGAAGAGTGCTGCTTTCTCTAAAGCAGAGTGTGTTTCTTGTAAGGCGAGCTAGAGTTGATTTCCCTTTCATAAATGGAGTTGAATCACATACAGATTCTTGTCCTAGCAACAAAAGTTGTTTTCTGGTAAGGAGAGTCACTATTGTGCTTATCCAGTGCAAATAGAGCTAGAACTGAATTCCCTTTCATAAACGGAGTTGAATCACATGCAGTTTCTGGTCCTAGCAGCAAGAGTTGTTTTCTGGTAAGGAGAGTCACTATTCTGCTCAATTGGCCATACCCAGTGCAAATAGGACTGGCGTCTGTTCCCAGCAAGTGCAGTGTATTGGACGCAAGACAAGAGACTGTTCTTTTCAGTTTCCTAAGCAGAGTTGAACTAGATATGGACCGTGAGTGTAGGAAGCACAGTTCTTTTGTTCTAAGCAAGCTGACTGTTCTGGCTATATAGGAAACAGAGTAGAGTAGAAGAGTGCTGCTTTCTCAAAAGCAGAGTGTGTTTCTTGTAAGGCAAGCTAGAGTTTAATTCCCTTTCATAAACGGAGTTGAATCACATGCAGTTTCTGGTCCTAGCAGCAAGAGTTGTTTTCTGGTAACGAGAGTCACTATTGTACTCAATTGGCCATACACATTGCAAATAGCACTCGCGTCTCTTCCCAGCAAATGCAGTGTATTGGACGCAAGAGAAACTACTGTTCTTGTCAGTTTCCTAAGCAGAGTTGAATTAGATATGGCCCTTGTGTGTAGGAAGCACAGTTCTTTAGTTCTGAGGAAGCTGACAGTTCTGGCTATATAGGAAACACAGTAGAGTAGAAGAGTGCTGCTTTCTCTAAAGCAGAGTGTGTTTCTTGTAAGGCGAGCTAGAGTTGATTTCCCTTTCATAAACGGAGTTGAATCACATGAGGTTTCTGGTCCTAGCAGCAAAAGTTGTTTTCTGGTAAGGAGATTCACTATTGTGCTCAATTGGCCTTGCACAGTGCAAATAGCACTCGCGTCTTATCCCAGCAAATGCAGTGTATTGGACGCAAGAGAAACTACTGTTCTTGTCAGTTTCCTAAGCCGAGTTGAATTAGATATGGCCCTTGTGTGTAGGAAGCACAGTTCTTTAGTTCTGAGCAAGCTGACAGTTCTGGCTATATAGGAAACACAGTAGAGTAGAAGAGTGCTGCTTTCTCTAAAGCAGAGTGTGTTTCTTGTAAGGCGAGCTAGAGTTGCTTTCCCTTTCATAAACGGAGTTGAATCACATGCAGTTTCTGGTCCTAGCACCAAGAGTTATTTTCTGGTAAGGAGAGTCACTATTGTGCTCAATTGGCCTTACACAATGCAAATAGCACTCGCTTCTGTTCTCAGCAAGTGCAGTGTATTGGACGCAAGAGAAAGTACTGTTCTTGTCAGTACCCTAAGCAGAGTTGAACTAGTTATGGCCATTGGGTGTAGGAAGCACATTTCTTTGGTGCTGAGCAAGCTGACTGTTCTGGCTCTATAGGAAACACAGTAGAGTAGAAGTGTGCTGCTTTCTCAAAAGCAGAGTGTGTTTCTTGTAAGGCGAGCCAGAGTTTAACTCCCTTTCACAAACGGAGCGGAATCACATGCAATTTCTGGTCCTAGCAGCAAGAGTTGTTTTCTGGTGAGGAGATTCACTATTGTGCTCAATTGGCCATACACATTGCAAAAAGCACTCGCGTCTGTTCCCAGCAAATGCAGTGTATTGGACGCAAGAGAAACTACTGTTCTTGTCAGTTTCCTAAGCAGAGTTAAATTAGATATGGCCCTTGTGTGTAGGAAGCACAGTTCTTTAGTTCTGAGCAAGCTGACAGTTCTGGCTATATAGGAAACACAGTAGAGTAGAAGAGTGCTGCTTTCTCTAAAGCAGAGTGTGTTTCTTGTAAGGCGAGCTAGAGTTGATTTCCCTTTCATAAACGGAGTTGAATCACATGCAGATTCTGGTCCTAGCAACAAAAGTTGTTTTCTGGTAAGGAGAGTCACTATTGTGCTTATCCAGTGCAAAGAGAGCTAGAATTGAATTCCCTTTCATAAACGGAGTTGAATCACATGCAGTTTCTGGTCCTAGCAGCAAGAGTTGTTTTCTGGTAAGGAGAGTCACTATTGTGCTCAATTGGCCATACCCAGTGCAAATAGGACTGGCGTCTGTTTCCAGCATGTGCAGTGTATTGGACGCAAGACAAGAGACTGCTCTTTTCAGTTTCCTAAGCAGAGTTGAACTAGATATGGCCCGTGAGTGTACGAAGCACAGTTCTTTGGTTCTGAGCAAGCTGACTGTTCTGGCTATATAGGAAACACAGTAGAGTAGAAGAGTGCTGCTTTCTCAAAAGCAGAGTGTGTTTCTTGTAAGGCAAGCTAGAGTTTAATTCCCTTTCATAAACGGAGTTCAATCACATGCAGTTTGTGGTCCTAGCAGCAAGAGTTGTTTTCTGGTAAGGAGAGTCACTATTGTGCTCAATTGGCCATACACATTGCAAATAGCACTCGAGTCTCTTCCCAGCAAATGCAGTGTATTGGACGCAAGAGAAACTACTGTTCTTGTCAGTTTCCTAAGCAGAGTTGAATTAGATATGGCCCTTGTGTTTAGGAAGCACAGTTCTTTAGTTCTGAGGAAGCTGACAGTTCTGGCTATATAGGAAACACAGTAGAGTAGAAGAGTGCTGCTTTCTCTGAAGCAGAGTGTGTTTCTTGTAAGGTGAGCTAGCGTTGATTTACCTTTCATAAACGGAGTTGAATCACATACATTTTCTGGTCCTAGCAACAAAAGTTGTTTTCTGGTAAGGAGAGTCACTATTGTGTTTATGCAGTGCAAATAGAGCTAGATTTGTATTCCCTTTCATAAACGGAGTTGAATCACATGCAGTTTCTGGTCCTAGCATCAAGAGTTGTTTTCTGGTAAGGAGAGTCACTATTGTGCTCATTTGGCCATACCCAGTGCAAATAGCACTCGCGTCTGTTCCCAGCAAGTGAAGTGTATTGGACGCAAGACAAGAGACTGTTCTTTTCAGTTTCCTAAGCAGAGTTGATCTAGATATGGCCCTTGTGTGTAGGATGCACAGTTCTTTAGTTCTGAGCAAGGTGACAGTTCTGGCTATGTAGGAAACACAGTAGAGTAGAAGAGTGCTGCTTTCTCTAAAGCAGAGTGTGTTTCTTGTAAGGCGAGCTAGAGTTGATTTCCCTTTCATAAACGGAGTTGAATCACATGCAGTTTCTGGTCCTAGCAACAAAAGTCGTTTTCTGGTAAGGAGAGTCACTATTGTGCTCATTTGGCCATACACAATGCAAATAGCACTCGCTTCTGTTCTCAGCAAGTGCAGTGTATTGGACGCAAGAGAAACTACTGTTCTTGTCAGTTTCCTAAGCAGAGTTGAATTAGATATGGCCCTTGTGTGTAGGAAGCACAGTTCTTTAGTTCTGAGCAAGCTGACAGTTCTGGCTATATAGGAAACACAGTAGAGTAGAAGAGTGCTGCTTTCTCAAAAGCAGAGTGTGTTTCTTGTAAGGCGAGCTAGAGTTGATTTCCCTTTCATAAACGGAGTTGAATCACATACAGATTCTGGTCCTAGCAACAAAAGTTGTTTTCTGGTAAGGAGAGTCACTATTGTGCTTATCCAGTGCAAATAGAGCTAGAATTGAATTCCCTTTCATAAACGGAGTTGAATCACATGCAGTTTCTGGTCCTAGCAGCAAGAGTTGTTTTCTGGTAAGGAGAGTCACTATTCTGCTCAATTGGCCATACCCAGTGCAAATAGGACTGGCGTCTGTTCCCAGCAAGTGCAGTGTATTGGACGCAAGACAAGAGACTGTTCTTTTCAGTTTCCTAAGCAGAGTTGAACTAGATATGGACCGTGAGTGTAGGAAGCACAGTTATTTGGTTCTGAGCAAGCTGACTGTTCTGGCTATATAGGAAACAGAGTAGAGTAGAAGAGTGCTGCTTTCTCAAAAGCAGAGTGTGTTTCTTGTAAGGCAAGCTAGAGTTTAATTCCCTTTCATAAACGGAGTTGAATCACATGCAGTTTGTGGTCCTAGCAGCAAGAGTTTTTTTCTGGTAAGGAGAGTCACTATTGTACTCAATTGGCCATACACATTGCAAATAGCACTCGCGTCTCTTCCCAGCAAATGCAGTGTATTGGACGCAAGAGAAACTACTGTTCTTGTCAGTTTCCTAAGCAGAGTTGAATTAGATATGGCCCTTGTGTGTAGGAAGCACAGGTCTTTAGTTCTGAGGAAGCAGACAGTTCTGGCTATATAGGAAACACAGTAGAGTAGAAGAGTGCTGCTTTCTCTAAAGCAGAGTGTGTTTCTTGTAAGGCGAGCTAGAGTTGATTTCCCTTTCATAAACGGAGTTGAATCACATGCAGTTTCTGGTCCTAGCAGCAAAAGTTGTTTTCTGGTAAGGAGATTCACTATTGTGCTCAATTGGCCTTGCACAGTGCAAATAGCACTCGCGTCTTATCCCAGCAAATGCAGTGTATTGGACGCAAGAGAAACTACTGTTCTTGTCAGTTTCCTAAGCCGAGTTGAATTAGATATGGCCCTTGTGTGTAGGAAGCACAGTTCTTTAGTTCTGAGCAAGCTGACAGTTCTGGCTATATAGGAAACACAGTAGAGTAGAAGAGTGCTGCTTTCTCTAAAGCAGAGTGTGTTTCTTGTAAGGCGAGCTAGAGTTGATTTCCCTTTCATAAACGGAGTTGAATCACATGCAGTTTCTGGTCCTAGCACCAAGAGTTGTTTTCTGGTAAGGAGAGTCACTATTGTGCTCATTTGGCCATACACAATGCAAATAGCACTCGCTTCTGTTCTCAGCAAGTGCAGTGTATTCGACGCAAGAGAAAGTACTGTTTTTGTCAGTTTCCTAAGCAGAGTTGAACTAGTTATGGCCATTGTGTGTAGGAAGCACAGTTCTTTGGTTCTGAGCAAGCTGACTGTTCTGGCTCTATAGGAAACACAGTAGAGTAGAAGAGTGCTGCTTTCTCAAAAGCAGAGTGTGTTCCTTGTAAGGCGAGCTAGAGTTGATTTCCCTTTCAAAAGCGGATTTGAATCACATGCAGTTTCTGGTCCTAGCAACAAAAGTTGTTTTCTGGTAAGGAGAGTAACTATTGTGCTTAGCCAGTGCAAATAGAGCTAGAGTTGTATTCCCTTTCATAAAAGGAGTTGAATCACATGCAGTTTCTGGTCCTAGCAGCAAGAGTTGTTTTCTGGTAACGAGAGTCACTATTGTGCTCATTTGGCCATACACAGTGCAAATAGCACTCGCGTCTGTTCCCAGCAAGTGAAGTGTATTGGACGCAAGACAAGAGACTGTTCTTTTCAGTGTCCTAAGCAGAGTTGAACTAGATATGGCCCGTGAGTGTAGGTCGCACAGTTCTTTGGTTCTGAGCAAGCTGACTGTTCTGGCTATATAGGAAACAGAGTAGAGTAGAAGAGTGCTGCTTTCTCAAAAGCAGAGTGTGTTTCTTGTAAGGCAAGCTAGAGTTTAATTCCCTTTCATAAACGGAGTTGAATCACATGCAGTTTGTGGTCCTAGCAGCAAGAGTTGTTTTCTGGTAAGGGGAGTCACTATTGTACTCAATTGGCCATACACATTGCAAATAGCACTCGGGTCACTTCCCAGCAAATGCAGTGTATTGGACGCAAGAGAAACTACTGTTCTTGTCAGTTTCCTAAGCAGAGTTGAATTAGATATGGCCCTTGTGTGTTGGAAGCACAGTTCTTTAGTTCTGAGCAAGCTGACAGTTATGGCTATATGGGAAACACAGTAGAGTAGAAGAGTGCTGCTTTCTCTAAAGCAGAGTGTGTTTCTTGTAAGGCGAGCTAGAGTTGCTTTCCCTTTCATAAACGGAGTTGAATCACATGCAGTTTCTGGTCCTAGCACCAAGAGATGTTTTCTGGTAAGGAGAGTCACTATTGTGCTCAATTGGCCTTACACAATGCAAATAGCACTCGCTTCTGTTCTCAGCAAGTGCAGTGTATTGGAAGCAAGAGAAAGTACTGTTCTTGTCAGTACCCTAAGCAGAGTTGAACTAGTTATGGCCATTGTGTGTAGGAAGCACAGTTCTTTGGTTCTGAGCAAGCTGACTGTTCTGTCTCTATAGGAAACACAGTAGAGTAGAAGAGTGCTGCTTTCTCAAAAGCAGAGTGTGTTTCTTGTAAGGCGAGCCAGAGTTTAATTCCCTTTCACAAACGGAGCGGAATCACATGCAATTTCTGGTCCTAGCAGCAAGAGTTGTTTTCTGGTAAGGAGATTCACTATTGTGCTCAATTGGCCATACACATTGCAAATAGCACTCGCGTCTGTTCCCAGCAAATGCAGTGTATTGGACGCAAGAGAAACTACTGTTCTTGTCAGTTTCCTAAGCAGAGTTGAATTAGATATGGCCCTTGTGTGTAGGAAGCACAGTTCTTTAGTTCTGAGCAAGCTGACAGTTCTGGCTATATAGGAAACACAGTAGAGTAGAAGAGTGCTGCTTTCTCTAAAGCAGAGTGTGTTTCTTGTAAGGCGAGCTACAGTTGATTTCCCTTTCATAAATGGAGTTGAATCACATGCAGATTCTGGTCCTAGCAACAAAAGTTGTTTTCTGGTAAGGAGAGTCACTATTGTGCTTATCCAGTGCAAAGAGAGCTAGAATTGAATTCCCTTTCATAAACGGAGTTGAATCACATGCAGTTTCTGATCCTAGCAGCAAGAGTTGTTTTCTGGTAAGGAGAGTCACTATTGTGCTCAGTTGGCCATACCCAGAGCAAATAGGACTGGCGTCTGTTCCCAGCATGTGCAGTGTATTGGACGCAAGACAAGAGACTGCTCTTTTCAGTTTCCTAAGCAGAGTTGAACTAGATATGGCCCGTGAGTGTAGGAAGCACAGTTCTTTGGTTCTGAGCAAGCTGACTGTTCTGGCTATATAGGAAACAGAGTAGAGTAGAAGAGTGCTGCTTTCTCAAAAGCAGAGTATGTTTCTTGTAAAGCAAGCTAGAGTTTAATTCCCTTTCATAAACGGAGTTCAATCACATGCAGTTTGTGGTCCTAGCAGCAAGAGTTGTTTTCTGGTAAGGAGAGTCACTATTGTGCTCAATTGGCCATACACATTGCATATAGCACTCGCGTCTCTTCCCAGCAAATGCAGTGTATTGGACGCAAGAGAAACTACTGTTCTTGTCAGTTTCCTAAGCAGAGTTGAATTAGATATGGCCCTTGTGTGTAGGAAGCACAGTTCTTTAGTTCTGAGGAAGCTGACAGTTCTGGCTATATAGGAAACACAGTAGAGTAGAAGAGTGCTGCTTTCTCTGAAGCAGAGTGTGTTTCTTGTAAGGCGAGCTAGCGTTGATTTCCCTTTCATAAACGGAGTTGAATCACATGCAGTTTCTGGTCCTAGCAGCAAAAGTTGTTTTCTGGTAAGGAGATTCACTATTGTGCTCAATTGGCCTTACACAGTGCAAATAGCACTCGCGTCTTATCCCAGCAAATGCAGTGTATTGGACGCAAGAGAAACTACTGTTCTTGTCAGTTTCCTAAGCAGAGTTGAATTAGATATGGCCCTTGTGTGTAGGAAGCATACTTCTTTAGTTCTGAGCAAGCTCACTGTTCTGGCTATATAGGAAACACAGTAGAGTAGAAGAGTGCTGCTTTCTCTAAAGCAGAGTGTGTTTCATGTAAGGCGAGCTAGAGTTGATTTCCCTTTCATAAACGGAGTTGAATCACATACAGTTTCTGGTCCTAGCACCAAAAGTTGTTTTCTGGTAAGGAGAGTCACTATTGTGCTTATGCAGTGCAAATAGAGCTAGATTTGTATTCCCTTTCATAAACGGAGTTGAATCACATGCAGTTTCTGGTCCTAGCACCAAGAGTTATTTTCTGGTAAGGAGAGTCACTATTGTGCTCAATTGGCCTTACACGATGCAAATAGCACTCGCTTCTGTTCTCAGCAAGTGCAGTGTATTGGACGCAAGAGAAAGTACTGTTCTTGTCAGTACCCTAAGCAGAGTTGAACTAGTTATGGCCATTGGGTGTAGGAAGCACATTTCTTTGGTTCTGAGCAAGCTGACTGTTCTGGCTCTATAGGAAACACAGTAGAGTAGAAGTGTGCTGCTTTCTCAAAAGCAGAGTGTGTTTCTTGTAAGGCGAGCCAGAGTTTAACTCCCTTTCACAAACGGAGCGGAATCACATGCAATTTCTGGTCCTAGCAGCAAGAGTTGTTTTCTGGTGAGGAGATTCACTATTGTGCTCAATTGGCCATACACATTGCAAAAAGCACTCGCGTCTGTTCCCAGCAAATGCAGTGTATTGGACGCAAGAGAAACTACTGTTCTTGTCAGTTTCCTAAGCAGAGTTGAATTAGATATGGCCCTTGTGTGTAGGAAGCACAGTTCTTTAGTTCTGAGCAAGCTGACAGTTCTGGCTATATAGGAAACACAGCAGAGTAGAAGAGTGCTGCTTTCTCTAAAGCAGAGTGTGTTTCTTGTAAGGCGAGCTAGAGTTGATTTCCCTTCCATAAACGGAGTTGAATCACATGCAGATTCTGGTCCTAGCAACAAAAGTTGTTTTCTGGTAAGGAGAGTCACTATTGTGCTTATCCAGTGCAAAGAGAGCTAGAATTGAATTCCCTTTCATAAACGGAGTTGAATCACATGCAGTTTCTGGTCCTAGCAGCAAGAGTTGTTTTCTGGTAAGGAGAGTCACTATTGTGCTCAATTGGCCATACCCAGTGCAAATAGGACTGGCGTCTGTTCCCAGCATGTGCAGTGTATTGGACGCAAGACAAGAGACTGCTCTTTTCAGTTTCCTTAGCAGAGTTGAACTAGATATGGCCCGTGAGTGTAGGAAGCACAGTTCTTTGGTTCTGAGCAAGCTGACTGTTCTGGCTATATAGGAAACAGAGTAGAGTAGAAGAGTGCTGCTTTCTCAAAAGCAGAGTGTGTTTCTTGTAAGGCAAGCTAGAGTTTAATTCCCTTTCATAAACGGAGTTCAATCACATGCAGTTTGTGGTCCTAGCAGCAAGAGTTGTTTTCTGGTAAGGAGAGTCACTATTGTGCTCAATTGGCCATACACATTGCAAATAGCACTCGCGTCTCTTCCCAGCAAATGCAGTGTATTGGACGCAAGAGAAACTACTGTTCTTGTCAGTTTCCTAAGCAGAGTTGAATTAGATATGGCCCTTGTGTTTAGGAAGCACAGTTCTTTAGTTCTGAGGAAGCTGACTGGTCTGGCTATATAGGAAACACAGTAGAGTAGAAGAGTGCTGCTTTCTCTGAAGCAGAGTGTGTTTCTTGTAAGGTGAGCTAGCGTTGATTTACCTTTCATAAACGGAGTTGATTCACATACATTTTCTGGTCCTAGCAACAAAAGTTGTTTTCTGGTAAGGAGAGTCACTATTGTGTTTATGCAGTGCAAATAGAGCTAGATTTGTATTCCCTTTCATAAACGGAGTTGAATCACATGCAGTTTCTGGTCCTAGCATCAAGAGTTGTTTTCTGGTAAGGAGAGTCACTATTGTGCTCATTTGGCCATACCCAGTGCAAATAGCACTCGCGTCTGTTCCCAGCAAGTGAAGTGTATTGGACGCAAGACAAGAGACTGTTCTTTTCAGTTTCCTAAGCAGAGTTGATCTAGATATGGCCCTTGTGTGTAGGATGCACAGTTCTTTAGTTCTGAGCAAGGTGACAGTTCTGGCTATGTAGGAAACACAGTAGAGTAGAAGAGTGCTGCTTTCTCTAAAGCAGATTGTGTTTCTTGTAAGGCGAGCTAGAGTTGATTTCCCTTTCATAAACGGAGTTGAATCACATGCAGTTTCTGGTCCTAGCAACAAAAGTCGTTTTCTGGTAAGGAGAGTCACTATTGTGCTCATTTGGCCATACACAATGCAAATAGCACTCGCTTCTGTTCTCAGCAAGTGCAGTGTATTGGACGCAAGAGAAACTACTGTTCTTGTCAGTTTCCTAAGCAGAGTTGAATTAGATATGGCCCTTGTGTGTAGGAAGCACAGTTCTTTAGTTCTGAGCAAGCTGACAGTTCTGGCTATATAGGAAACACAGTAGAGTAGAAGAGTGCTGCTTTCTCAAAGCAGAGTGTGTTTCTTGTAAGGCGAGCTAGAGTTGATTTCCCTTTCATAAACGGAGTTGAATCACATACAGATTCTGGTCCTAGCAACAAAAGGTGTTTTCTGGTAAGGAGAGTCACTATTGTGCTTATCCAGTGCAAATAGAGCTAGAATTGAATTCCCTTTCATAAACGGAGTTGAATCACATGCAGTTTCTGGTCCTAGCAGCAAGAGTTGTTTTCTGGTAAGGAGAGTCACTATTCTGCTCAATTGGCCATACCCAGTGCAAATAGGACTGGCGTCTGTTCCCAGGAAGTGCAGTGTATTGGACGCAAGAAAAGAGACTGTTCTTTTCAGTTTCCTAAGCAGAGTTGAACTAGATATGGCCCGTGAGTGTAGGAAGCACAGTTCTTTGGTTCTGAGCAAGCTGACTGTTCTGGCTATATAGGAAACAGAGTAGAGTAGAAGAGTGCTGCTTTCTCAAAAGCAGAGTGTGTTTCTTGTAAGGCAAGCTAGAGTTTAATTCCCTTTCATAAACGGAGTTGAATCACATGCAGTTTGTGGTCCTAGCAGCAAGAGTTGTTTTCTGGTAAGGAGAGTCACTATTGTGCTCAATTGGCCATACACATTGCAAATAGCACTCGCGTCTCTTCCCAGCAAATGCAGTGTATTGGACGCAAGAGAAACTACTGTTCTTGTCAGTTTCCTAAGCAGAGTTGAATTAGATATGGCCCTTGTGTGTAGGAAGCACAGGTCTTTAGTTCTGAGGAAGCTGACAGTTCTGGCTATATAGGAAACACAGTAGAGTAGAAGTGTGCTGCTTTCTCTAAAGCAGAGTGTGTTTCTTGTAAGGCGAGCTAGAGTTGATTTCCATTTCATAAACGGAGTTGAATCACATGCAGTTTCTGGTCCTAGCAGCAAAAGTTGTTTTCTGGTAAGGAGATTCACTATTGTGCTCAATTGGCCTTGCACAGTGCAAATAGCACTCGCGTCTTATCCCAGCAAATGCAGTGTATTGGACGCAAGAGAAACTACTGTTCTTGTCAGTTTCCTAAGCCGAGTTGAATTAGATATGGCCCTTGTGTGTAGGAAGCACAGTTCTTTAGTTCTGAGCAAGCTGACAGTTCTGGCTATATAGGAAACACAGTAGAGTAGAAGAGTGCTGCTTTCTCTAAAGCAGAGTGTGTTTCTTGTAAGGCGAGCTAGAGTTGATTTCCCTTTCATAAACGGAGTTGAATCACATGCAGTTTCTGGTCCTAGCACCAAGAGTTGTTTTCTGGTAAGGAGAGTCACTATTGTGCTCATTTTGCCATACACAATGCAAATAGCACTCGCTTCTGTTCTCAGCAAGTGCAGTGTATTGGACGCAAGAGAAAGTACTGTTTTTGTCAGTTTCCTAAGCAGAGTTGAACTAGTTATGGCCATTGTGTGTAGGAAGCACAGTTCTTTGGTTCTGAGCAAGCTGACTGTTCTGGCTCTATAGGAAACACAGTAGAGTAGAAGAGTGCTGCTTTCTCAAAAGCAGAGTGTGTTTCTTGTAAGGCGAGCTAGAGTTGATTTCCCTTTCAAAAGCGGATTTGAATCACATGCAGTTTCTGGTCCTAGCAACAAAAGTTGTTTTCTGGTAAGGAGAGTCACTATTGTGCTTATCCAGTGCAAATAGAGCTAGAGTTGTATTCCCTTTCATAAAAGGAGTTGAATCACATGCAGTTTCTGGTCCTAGCAGCAAGAGTTGTTTTCTGGTAACGAGAGTCACTATTGTGCTCATTTGGCCATAGACAGTGCAAATAGCACTCGCGTCTGTTCCCAGCAAGTGAAGTGTATTGGACGCAAGACAAGAGACTGTTCTTTTCAGTTTCCTAAGCAGAGTTGAACTAGATATGGCCCGTGAGTGTAGGTCGCACAGTTCTTTGGTTCTGAGCAAGCTGACTGTTCTGGCTATATAGGAAACAGAGTAGAGTAGAAGAGTGCTGCTTTCTCAAAAGCAGAGTGTGTTTCTTGTAAGGCAAGCTAGAGTTTAATTCCCTTTCATAAACGGAGTTGAATCACATGCAGTTTGTGGTCCTAGCAGCAAGAGTTGTTTTCTGGTAAGGGGAGTCACTATTGTACTCAATTGGCCATACACATTGCAAATAGCACTCGGGTCACTTCCCAGCAAATGCAGTGTATTGGACGCAAGAGAAACTACTGTTCTTGTCAGTTACCTAAGCAGAGTTGAATTAGATATGGCCCTTGTGTGTTGGAAGCACAGTTCTTTAGTTCTGAGCAAGCTGACAGTTATGGCTATATGGGAAACACAGTAGAGTAGAAGAGTGCTGCTTTCTCTAAAGCAGAGTGTGTTTCTTGTAAGGCGAGCTGGAGTTGCTTTCCCTTTCATAAACGGAGTTGAATCACATGCAGTTTCTGGTCCTAGCACCAAGAGTTGTTTTCTGGTAAGGAGAGTCACTATTGTGCTCAATTGGCCTTACACAATGCAAATAGCACTCGCTTCTGTTCTCAGCAAGTGCAGTGTATTGGAAGCAAGAGAAAGTACTGTTCTTGTCAGTACCCTAAGCAGAGTTGAACTAGTTATGGCCGTTGTGTGTAGGAAGCACAGTTCTTTGGTTCTGAGCAAGCTGACTGTTCTGGCTCTATAGGAAACACAGTAGAGTAGAAGAGTGCTGCTTTCTCAAAAGCAGAGTGTGTTTCTTGTAAGGCGAGCCAGAGTTTAATTCCCTTTCACAAACGGAGCGGAATCACATGCAATTTCTGGTCCTAGCAGCAAGAGTTGTTTTCTGGTAAGGAGATTCACTATTGTGCTCAATTGGCCATACACATTGCAAATAGCACTCGCGTCTGTTCCCAGCAAATGCAGTGTATTGGACGCAAGAGAAACTACTGTTCTTGTCAGTTTCCTAAGCAGAGTTGAATTAGATATGGCCCTTGTGTGTAGGAAGCACAGTTCTTTAGTTCTGAGCAAGCTGACAGTTCTGGCTATATAGGAAACACAGTAGAGTAGAAGAGTGCTGCTTTCTCTAAAGCAGAGTGTGTTTCTTGTAAGGCGAGCTAGAGTTGATTTCCCTTTCATAAATGGAGTTGAATCACATGCAGATTCTGGTCCTAGCAACAAAATTTGTTTTCTGGTAAGGAGAGTCACTATTGTGCTTATCCAGTGCAAAGAGAGCTAGAATTGAATTCCCTTTCATAAACGGAGTTGAATCACATGCAGTTTCTGATCCTAGCAGCAAGAGTTGTTTTCTGGTAAGGAGAGTCACTATTGTGCTCAATTGGCCATACCCAGTGCAAATAGGACTGGCGTCTGTTCCCAGCATGTGCAGTGTATTGAACGCAAGACAAGAGACTGCTCTTTTCAGTTTCCTAAGCAGAGTTGAACTAGATATGGCCCGTGAGTGTAGGAAGCACAGTTCTTTGGTTCTGAGCAAGCTGACTGTTCTGGCTATATAGGAAACAGAGTAGAGTAGAAGAGTGCTGCTTTCTCAAAAGCAGAGTATGTTTCTTGTAAAGCAAGCTAGAGTTTAATTCCCTTTCATAAACGGAGTTCAATCACATGCAGTTTGTGGTCCTAGCAGCAAGAGTTGTTTTCTGGTAAGGAGAGTCACTATTGTGCTCAATTGGCCATACACATTGCATATAGCACTCGCGTCTCTTCCCAGCAAATGCAGTGTATTGGACGCAAGAGAAACTACTGTTCTTGTCAGTTTCCTAAGCAGAGTTGAATTAGATATGGCCCTTGTGTGTAGGACGCACAGTTCTTTAGTTCTGAGGAAGCTGACAGTTCTGGCTATATAGGAAACACAGTAGAGTAGAAGAGTGCTGCTTTCTCTGAAGCAGAGTGTGTTTCTTGTAAGGCGAGCTAGCGTTGATTTCCCTTTCATAAACGGAGTTGAATCACATGCAGTTTCTGGTCCTAGCAGCAAAAGTTGTTTTCTGGTAAGGAGATTCACTATTGTGCTCAATTGGCCTTACACAGTGCAAATAGCACTCGGGTCTTATCCCAGCAAATGCAGTGTATTGGACGCAAGAGAAACTACTGTTCTTGTCAGTTTCCTAAGCAGAGTTGAATTAGATATGGCCCTTGTGTGTAGGAAGCATACTTCTTTAGTTCTGAGCAAGCTCACTATTCTGGCTATATAGGAAACACAGTAGAGTAGAAGAGTGCTGCTTTCTCTAAAGCAGAGTGTGTTTCTTGTAAGGCGAGCTAGAGTTGATTTCCCTTTCATAAACGGAGTTGAATCACATACAGTTTCTGGTCCTAGCACCAAAAGTTGTTTTCTGGTAAGGAGAGTCACTATTGTGCTTATGCAGTGCAAATAGAGCTAGATTTGTATTCCCTTTCATAAACGGAGTTGAATCACATGCAGTTTCTGGTCCTAGCATCAAGAGTTGTTTTCTGGTAAGGAGAGTCACTATTGTGCTCATTTGGCCATACCCAGTGCAAATAGCACTCGCGTCTGTTCCCAGCAAGTGAAGTTTATTGGACGCAAGAAAAGAGACTGTTCTTTTCAGTTTCCTAAGCAGAGTTGATCTAGATATGGCCCTTGTGTGTAGGATGCACAGTTCTTTAGTTCTGAGCAAGGTGACAGTTCTGGCTATGTAGGAAACACAGTAGAGTAGAAGAGTGCTGCTTTCTCTAAAGCAGAGTGTGTTTCTTGTAAGGCGAGCTAGAGTTGATTTCCCTTTCATAAACGGAGTTGAATCACATGCAGTTTCTGGTCCTAGCAACAAAATTCGTTTTCTGGTAAGGAGAGTCACTATTGTGCTCATTTGGCCATACACAATGCAAATAGCACTCGCTTCTGTTCTCAGCAAGTGCAGTGTATTGGACGCAAGAGAAACTACTGTTCTTGTCAGTTTCCTAAGCAGAGTTGAATTAGATATGGCCCTTGTGTGTAGGAAGCACAGTTCTTTAGTTCTGAGCAAGCTGACAGTTCTGGCTATATAGGAAACACAGTAGAGTAGAAGAGTGATGCTTTCTCTAAAGCAGAGTGTGTTTCTTGTAAGGCAAGCTAGAGTTGATTTCCCTTTCATAAACGGAGTTGAATCACATACAGATTCTGGTCCTAGCAACAAAAGTTGTTTTCTGGTAAGGAGAGTCACTATTGTGCTTATCCAGTGCAAATAGAGCTAGAATTGAATTCCCTTTCATAAACGGAGTTGAATCACATGCAGTTTCTGGTCCTAGCAGCAAGAGTTGTTTTCTGGTAAGGAGAGTCACTATTCTGCTCAATTGGCCATACCCAGTGCAAATAGGACTGGCGTCTGTTCCCAGGAAGTGCAGTGTATTGGACGCAAGACAAGAGACTGTTCTTTTCAGTTTCCTAAGCAGAGTTGAACTAGATATGGCCCGTGAGTGTAGGAAGCACAGTTCTTTGGTTCTGAGCAAGCTGACTGTTCTGGCTATATAGGAAACAGAGTAGAGTAGAAGAGTGCTGCTTTCTCAAAAGCAGAGTGTGTTTCTTGTAAGGCAAGCTAGAGTTTAATTCCCTTTCATAAACGGAGTTGAATCACATGCAGTTTGTGGTCCTAGCAGCAAGAGTTGTTTTCTGGTAAGGAGAGTCACTATTGTGCTCAATTGGCCATACACATTGCAAATAGCACTCGCGTCTCTTCCCAGCAAATGCAGTGTATTGGACGCAAGAGAAACTACTGTTCTTGTCAGTTTCCTAAGCAGAGTTGAATTAGATATGGCCCTTGTGTGTAGGAAGCACAGGTCTTTAGTTCTGAGGAAGCTGACAGTTCTGGCTATATAGGAAACACAGTAGAGTAGAAGTGTGCTGCTTTCTCTAAAGCAGAGTGTGTTTCTTGTAAGGCGAGCTAGAGTTGATTTCCCTTTCATAAACGGAGTTGAATCACATGCAGTTTCTGGTCCTAGCAGCAAAAGTTGTTTTCTGGTAAGGAGATTCACTATTGTGCTCAATTGGCCTTGCACAGTGCAAATAGCACTCGCGTCTTATCCCAGCAAATGCAGTGTATTGGACGCAAGAGAAACTACTGTTCTTGTCAGTTTCCTAAGCCGAGTTGAATTAGATATGGCCCTTGTGTGTAGGAAGCACAGTTCTTTAGTTCTGAGCAAGCTGACAGTTCTGGCTATATAGGAAACACAGTAGAGTAGAAGAGTGCTGCTTTCTCTAAAGCAGAGTGTGTTTCTTGTAAGGCGAGCTAGAGTTGATTTCCCTTTCATAAACGGAGTTGAATCACATGCAGTTTCTGGTCCTAGCACCAAGAGTTGTTTTCTGGTAAGGAGAGTCACTATTGTGCTCATTTTGCCATACACAATGCAAATAGCACTCGCTTCTGTTCTCAGCAAGTGCAGTGTATTGGACGCAAGAGAAAGTACTGTTTTTGTCAGTTTCCTAAGCAGAGTTGAACTAGTTATGGCCATTGTGTGTAGGAAGCACAGTTCTTTGGTTCTGAGCAAGCTGACTGTTCTGGCTCTATAGGAAACACAGTAGAGTAGAAGAGTGCTGCTTTCTCAAAAGCAGAGTGTGTTTCTTGTAAGGCGAGCTAGAGTTGATTTCCCTTTCAAAAGCGGATTTGAATCACATGCAGTTTCTGGTCCTAGCAACAAAAGTTGTTTTCTGGTAAGGAGAGTCACTATTGTGCTTATCCAGTGCAAATAGAGCTAGAGTTGTATTCCCTTTCATAAAAGGAGTTGAATCACATGCAGTTTCTGGTCCTAGCAGCAAGAGTTGTTTTCTGGTAACGAGAGTCACTATTGTGCTCATTTGGCCATACACAGTGCAAATAGCACTCGCGTCTGTTCCCAGCAAGTGAAGTGTATTGGACGCAAGACAGGAGACTGTTCTTTTCAGATTCCTAAGCAGAGTTGAACTAGATATGGCCCGTGAGTGTAGGTAGCACAGTTCTTTGGTTCTGAGCAAGCTGACTGTTCTGGCTATATAGGAAACAGAGTAGAGTAGAAGAGTGCTGCTTTCTCAAAAGCAGAGTGTGTTTCTTGTAAGGCAAGCTAGAGTTTAATTCCCTTTCATAAACGGAGTTGAATCACATGCAGTTTGTGGTCCTAGCAGCAAGAGTTGTTTTCTGGTAAGGAGAGTCACTATTGTGCTCAATTGGCCATACACATTGCAAATAGCACTCGCGTCTCTTCCCAGCAAATGCAGTGTATTGGACGCAAGAGAAACTACTGTTCTTGTCAGTTTCCTAAGCAGAGTTGAATTAGATATGGCCCTTGTGTGTAGGAAGCACAGTTCTTTAGTTCTGAGCAAGCTGACAGTTCTGGCTATATAGGAAACACAGTAGAGTAGAAGAGTGCTGCTTTCTCTAAAGCAGAGTGTGTTTCTTGTAAGGCGAGCTAGAGTTGATTTCCCTTTCATAAACGGAGTTGAATCACATGCAGATTCTGGTCCTAGCAACAAAAGTTGTTTTCTGGTAAGGAGAGTCACTATTGTGCTTATCCAGTGCAAATAGAGCTAAAATTGAATTCCCTTTCATAAACGGAGTTGAATCACATGCAGTTTCTGGTCCTAGCAGCAAGAGTTGTTTTCTGGTAAGGAGAGTCACTATTGTGCTCAATTGGCCATACACATTGCAAATAGCACTCGCGTCTCTTCCCAGCAAATGCAGTGTATTGGACGCAAGAGAAACTACTGTTCTTGTCAGTTTCCTAAGCAGAGTTGAATTAGATATGGCCCCTGTGTGTAGGAAGCACAGTTCTTTAGTTCTGAGCAAGGTGACAGTTCTGACTATATAGGAAACACAGTAGAGTAGAAGAGTGCTGCTTTTTCTAAAGCAGAGTGTGTTTCTTGTAAGGCGAGCTAGAGTTGATTTCCCTTTCATAAACGGAGTTGAATCACATGCAGTTTCTGGTCCTAGCAGCAAAAGTTGTTTTCTGGTAAGGAGATTCACTATTGTGCTTAATTGACCTCACACAGTGCAAATAGCACTCGCGTCTTATCCCAGCAAATGCAGTGAATTGGACGCAAGAGAAACTACTGTTCTTGTCAGTTTCCTAAGCAGAGTTGAATTAGATATGGCCCTTGTGTGTAGGAAGCACACTTCTTTAGTTCTGAGCAAGCTGACTGTTCTGGCTATATAGGAAACACAGTAGAGTAGAAGAGTGCTCCTTTCTCAAAATTAGAGTGTGTTTCTTGTAAGGCGAGCTAGAGTTGATTTCCCTTTCATAAACGGAGTTGAATCACATGCAGTTTCTGGTCCTAGCAGCAAGAGTTGTTTTCTGGTAAGGAGAGTCACTATTGTGCTCATTTGGCCATACACAATGCAAATAGCACTCGCTTCTGTTCTCAGCAAGTGCAGTGTATTGGACGCAAGAGAAAGTACTGTTCTTGTCAGTACCCTAAGCAGAGTTGAACTAGTTATGGCCATTGTGTGTAGGAAGCACAGTTCTTTGGTTCTGAGCAAGCTGACTGTTCTGGCTCTATAGGAAACACAGTAGAGTAGAAGAGTGCTGCTTTCTCAAAAGCAGAGTGTGTTTCTTGTAAGGCGAGCCAGAGTTTAATTCCCTTTCACAAACGGAGTTGAATCACATGCAGTTTCTGGTCCTAGCAGCAAGAGTTGTTTTCTGGTAAGGAGAGTCACTATTGTGCTCATTTGGCCATACACAATGCAAATAGCACTCGCTTCTGTTCTCAGCAAGTGCAGTGTATTGGACGCAAGAGAAAGTACTGTTTTTGTCAGTTTCCTAAGCAGAATTGAACTAGTTATGGCCATTGTGTGTAGGAAGCACAGTTCTTTGGTTCTGAGCAAGCTGACTGTTCTGGCTCTATAGGAAACACAGTAGAGTAGAAGAGTGCTGCTTTCTCAAAAGCAGAGTGTGTTTCTTGTAAGGCGAGCAAGAGTTGATTTCCCTTTCAAAAGCGGATTTGAATCACATGCAGTTTCTGGTCCTAGCAACAAAAGTTGTTTTCTGGTAAGGAGAGTCACTATTGTGCTTATCCAGTGCAAATAGAGCTAGAGTTGTATTCCCTTTCATAAAAGGAGTTGAATCACATGCAATTTCTGGTCCTAGCAGCAAGAGTTGTTTTCTGGTAAGGAGATTCACTATTGTGCTCAATTGGCCATACACATTGCAAATAGCACTCGCGTCTGTTCCCAGCAAATGCAGTGTATTGGACGCAAGAGAAACTACTGCTCTTGTCAGTTTCCTAAGCAGAGTTGAATTAGATATGGCCCTTGTGTGTAGGAAGCACAGTTCTTTAGTTCTGAGCAAGCTGACAGTTCTGGCTATATAGGAAACACAGTAGAGTAGAAGAGTGCTGCTTTCTCTAAAGCAGAGTGTGTTTCTTGTAAGGCGAGCTAGAGTTGATTTCCCTTTCATAAATGGAGTTGAATCACATGCAGATTCTGGTCCTAGCAACAAAGTTGTTTTCTGATAAGGAGAGTCACTATTGTGCTTATCCAGTGCAAAGAGAGCTAGAATTGAATTCCCTTTCATAAACGGAGTTGAATCACATGCAGTTTCTGATCCTAGCAGCAAGAGTTGTTTTCTGGTAAGGAGAGTCACTATTGTGCTCAATTGGCCATACCCAGTGCAAATAGGACTGGCGTCTGTTCCCAGCATGTGCAGTGTATTGGACGCAAGACAAGAGACTGCTCTTTTCAGTTTCCTAAGCAGAGTTGAACTAGATATGGCCCGTGAGTGTAGGAAGCACAGTTCTTTGGTTCTGAGCAAGCTGACTGTTCTGGCTATATAGGAAACAGAGTAGAGTAGAAGAGTGCTGCTTTCTCAAAAGCAGAGTATGTTTCTTGTAAAGCAAGCTAGAGTTTAATTCCCTTTCATAAACGGAGTTCAATCACATGCAGTTTGTGGTCCTAGCAGCAAGAGTTGTTTTCTGGTAAGGAGAGTCACTATTGTGCTCAATTGGCCATACACATTGCATATAGCACTCGCGTCTCTTCCCAGCAAATGCAGTGTATTGGACGCAAGAGAAACTACTGTTCTTGTCAGTTTCCTAAGCAGAGTTGAATTAGATATGGCCCTTGTGTGTAGGAAGCACAGTTCTTTAGTTCTGAGGAAGCTGACAGTTCTGGCTATATAGGAAACACAGTAGAGTAGAAGAGTGCTGCTTTCTCTGAAGCAGAGTGTGTTTCTTGTAAGGCGAGCTAGCGTTGATTTCCCTTTCATAAACGGAGTTGAATCACATGCAGTTTCTGGTCCTAGCAGCAAAAGTTGTTTTCTGGTAAGGAGATTCACTATTGTGCTCAATTGGCCTTACACAGTGCAAATAGCACTCGCGTCTTATCCCAGCAAATGCAGTGTATTGGACGCAAGAGAAACTACTGTTCTTGTCAGTTTCCTAAGCAGAGTTGAATTAGATATGGCCCTTGTGTGTAGGAAGCATACTTCTTTAGTTCTGAGCAAGCTCACTGTTCTGGCTATATAGGAAACACAGTAGAGTAGAAGAGTGCTGCTTTCTCTAAAGCAGAGTGTGTTTCTTGTAAGGCGAGCTAGAGTTGATTTCCCTTTCATAAACGGAGTTGAATCACATACAGTTTCTGGTCCTAGCACCAAAAGTTGTTTTCTGGTAAGGAGAGTCACTATTGTGCTTATGCAGTGCAAATAGAGCTAGATTTGTATTCCCTTTCATAAACGGAGTTGAATCACATGCAGTTTCTGGTCCTAGCATCAAGAGTTGTTTTCTGGTAAGGAGAATCACTATTGTGCTCATTTGGCCATACCCAGTGCAAATAGCACTCGCGTCTGTTCCCAGCAAGTGAAGTGTATTGGACGCAAGACAAGAGACTGTTCTTTTCAGTTTCCTAAGCAGAGTTGATCTAGATATGGCCCTTGTGTGTAGGATGCACAGTTCTTTAGTTCTGAGCAAGGTGACAGTTCTGGCTATGTAGGAAACACAGTAGAGTAGAAGAGTGCTGCTTTCTCTAAAGCAGAGTGTGTTTCTTGTAAGGCGAGCTAGAGTTGATTTCCCTTTCATAAACGGAGTTGAATCACATGCAGTTTCTGGTCCTAGCAACAAAATTCGTTTTCTGGTAAGGAGAGTCACTATTGTGCTCATTTGGCCATACACAATGCAAATAGCACTCGCTTCTGTTCTCAGCAAGTGCAGTGTATTGGACGCAAGAGAAACTACTGTTCTTGTCAGTTTCCTAAGCAGAGTTGAATTAGATATGGCCCTTGTGTGTAGGAAGCACAGTTCTTTAGTTCTGAGCAAGCTGACAGTTCTGGCTATATAGGAAACACAGTAGAGTAGAAGAGTGATGCTTTCTCTAAAGCAGAGTGTGTTTCTTGTAAGGCAAGCTAGAGTTGATTTCCCTTTCATAAACGGAGTTGAATCACATACAGATTCTGGTCCTAGCAACAAAAGTTGTTTTCTGGTAAGGAGAGTCACTATTGTGCTTATCCAGTGCAAATAGAGCTAGAATTGAATTCCCTTTCATAAACGGAGTTGAATCACATGCAGTTTCTGGTCCTAGCAGCAAGAGTTGTTTTCTGGTAAGGAGAGTCACTATTCTGCTCAATTGGCCATACCCAGTGCAAATAGGACTGGCGTCTGTTCCCAGGAAGTGCAGTGTATTGGACGCAAGAAAAGAGACTGTTCTTTTCAGTTTCCTAAGCAGAGTTGAACTAGATATGGCCCGTGAGTGTAGGAAGCACAGTTCTTTGGTTCTGAGCAAGCTGACTGTTCTGGCTATATAGGAAACAGAGTAGAGTAGAAGAGTGCTGCTTTCTCAAAAGCAGAGTGTGTTTCTTGTAAGGCAAGCTAGAGTTTAATTCCCTTTCATAAACGGAGTTGAATCACATGCAGTTTGTGGTCCTAGCAGCAAGAGTTGTTTTCTGGTAAGGAGAGTCACTATTGTGCTCAATTGGCCATACACATTGCAAATAGCACTCGCGTCTCTTCCCAGCAAATGCAGTGTATTGGACGCAAGAGAAACTACTGTTCTTGTCAGTTTCCTAAGCAGAGTTGAATTAGATATGGCCCTTGTGTGTAGGAAGCACAGGTCTTTAGTTCTGAGGAAGCTGACAGTTCTGGCTATATAGGAAACACAGTAGAGTAGAAGAGTGCTGCTTTCTCTAAAGCAGAGTGTGTTTCTTGTAAGGCGAGCTAGAGTTGATTTCCCTTTCATAAACGGAGTTGAATCACATGCAGTTTCTGGTCCTAGCAGCAAAAGTTGTTTTCTGGTAAGGAGATTCACTATTGTGCTCAATTGGCCTTGCACAGTGCAAATAGCACTCGCGTCTTATCCCAGCAAATGCAGTGTATTGGACGCAAGAGAAACTACTGTTCTTGTCAGTTTCCTAAGCCGAGTTGAATTAGATATGGCCCTTGTGTGTAGGAAGCACAGTTCTTTAGTTCTGAGCAAGCTGACAGTTCTGGCTATATAGGAAACACAGTAGAGTAGAAGAGTGCTGCTTTCTCTAAAGCAGAGTGTGTTTCTTGTAAGGCGAGCTAGAGTTGATTTCCCTTTCATAAACGGAGTTGAATCACATGCAGTTTCTGGTCCTAGCACCAAGAGTTGTTTTCTGGTAAGGAGAGTCACTATTGTGCTCATTTGGCCATACACAATGCAAATAGCACTCGCTTCTGTTCTCAGCAAGTGCAGTGTATTGGACGCAAGAGAAAGTACTGTTTTTGTCAGTTTCCTAAGCAGAGTTGAACTAGTTATGGCCATTGTGTGTAGGAAGCACAATTCTTTGGTTCTGAGCAAGCTGACTGTTCTGGCTCTATAGGAAACACAGTAGAGTAGAAGAGTGCTGCTTTCTCAAAAGCAGAGTGTGTTTCTTGTAAGGCGAGCTAGAGTTGATTTCCCTTTCAAAAGCGGATTTGAATCACATGCAGTTTCTGGTCCTAGCAACAAAAGTTGTTTTCTGGTAAGGAGAGTCACTATTGTGCTTATCCAGTGCAAATAGAGCTAGAGTTGTATTCCCTTTCATAAAAGGAGTTGAATCACATGCAGTTTCTGGTCCTAGCAGCAAGAGTTGTTTTCTGGTAACGAGAGTCACTATTGTGCTCATTTGGCCATACACAGTGCAAATAGCACTCGCGTCTGTTCCCAGCAAGTGAAGTGTATTGGACGCAAGACAGGAGACTGTTCTTTTCAGATTCCTAAGCAGAGTTGAACTAGATATGGCCCGTGAGTGTAGGTAGCACAGTTCTTTGGTTCTGAGCAAGCTGACTGTTCTGGCTATATAGGAAACAGAGTAGAGTAGAAGAGTGCTGCTTTCTCAAAAGCAGAGTGTGTTTCTTGTAAGGCAAGCTAGAGTTTAATTCCCTTTCATAAACGGAGTTGAATCACATGCAGTTTGTGGTCCTAGCAGCAAGAGTTGTTTTCTGGTAAGGGGAGTCACTATTGTACTCAATTGGCCATACACATTGCAAATAGCACTCGTGTCACTTCCCAGCAAATGTAGTGTATTGGACGCAAGAGAAACTACTGTTCTTGTCAGTTTCCTAAGCAGAGTTGAATTAGATATGGCCCTTGTGTGTAGGAAGCACAGTTCTTTAGTTCTGAGCAAGCTGACAGTTATGGCTATATGGGAAACACAGTAGAGTAGAAGAGTGCTGCTTTCTCTAAAGCAGAGTGTGTTTCTTGTAAGGCGAGCTAGAGTTGCTTTCCCTTTCATAAACGGAGTTGAATCACATGCAGTTTCTGGTCCTAGCACCAAGAGTTATTTTCTGGTAAGGAGAGTCACTATTGTGCTCAATTGGCCTTACACAATGCAAATAGCACTCGCTTCTGTTCTCAGGAAGTGCAGTGTATTGGACGCAAGAGAAACTACTGTTCTTGTCAGTTTCCTAAGCAGAGTTGAACTAGTTATGGCCGTTGTGTGTAGGAAGCACAGTTCTTTGGTTCTGAGCAAGCTGACTGTTCTGGCTCTATAGGAAACACAGTAGAGTAGAAGAGTGCTGCTTTCTCAAAAGCAGATTGTGTTTCTTGTAAGGCGAGCCAGAGTTTAATTCCCTTTCATAAACGGAGCTGAATCACATGCAGTTTCTGGTCCTAGCAGCAAAAGTTGTTTTCTGGTAAGGAGATTCACTATTGTGCTCAATTGGCCTTACACAGTGCAAATAGCACTCGCGTCTTATCCCAGCAAATGCAGTGCATTGGACGCAAGAGAAACTACTGTTCTTGTCAGTTTCCTAAGCAGAGTTGAATTAGATATGGCCCTTGTGTGTAGGAAGCACACTTCTTTAGTTCTGAGCAAGCTGACTGTTCTGGCTATATAGGAAACACAGTAGAGTAGAAGTGTGCTGCTTTCTCTAAAGCAGAGTGTGTTTCTTGTAAGGCGAGCTAGAGTTGATTTCCCTTTCATAAACGGAGTTGAATCACATACAGTTTCTGGTCCTACAACCAAAAGTTGTTTTCTGGTAAGGAGAGTCACTATTGTGCTTATGCAGTGCAAATAGAGCTAGATTTGTATTCCCTTTCATAAACGGAGTTGAATCACATGCAGTTTCCGGTCCTAGCATCAAGAGTTGTTTTCTGGTAAGGAGAGTCACTATTGTGCTCATTTGGCCATACCCAGTGCAAATAGCACTCGCGTCTGTTCCCAGCAAGTGAAGTGTATTGGACGCAAGACAAGAGACTGTTCTTTTCAGTTTCCTAAGCAGAGTTGATCTAGATATGGCCCTTGTGTGTAGGATGCACAGTTCTTTAGTTCTGAGCAAGGTGACAGTTCTGGCTATGTAGGAAACACAGTAGAGTAGAAGAGTGCTGCTTTCTCTAAAGCAGAGTGTGTTTCTTGTAAGGCGAGCTAGAGTTGATTTCCCTTTCATAAACGGAGTTGAATCACATGCAGTTTCTGGACCTAGCAACAAAATTCGTTTTCTTGTAAGGAGAGTCACTATTGTGCTCATTTGGCCATACACAATGCAAATAGCACTCGCTTCTGTTCTCAGCAAGTGCAGTGTATTGGACGCAAGAGAAACTACTGTTCTTGTCAGTTTCCTAAGCAGAGTTGAATTAGATATGGCCCTTGTGTGTAGGAAGCACAGTTCTTTAGTTCTGAGCAAGCTGACAGTTCTGGCTATATAGGAAACACAGTAGAGTAGAAGAGTGATGCTTTCTCTAAAGCAGAGTGTGTTTCTTGTAAGGCAAGCTAGAGTTGATTTCCCTTTCATAAACGGAGTTGAATCACATACAGATTCTGGTCCTAGCAACAAAAGTTGTTTTCTGGTAAGGAGAGTCACTATTGTGCTTATCCAGTGCAAAAAGAGCTAGAATTGAATTCCCTTTCATAAACGGAGTTGAATCACATGCAGTTTCTGGTCCTAGCAGCAAGAGTTGTTTTCTGGTAAGGAGAGTCACTATTCTGCTCAATTGGCCATACCCAGTGCAAATAGGACTGGCGTCTGTTCCCAGGAAGTGCAGTGTATTGGACGCAAGACAAGAGACTGTTCTTTTCAGTTTCCTAAGCAGAGTTGAACTAGATATGGCCCGTGAGTGTAGGAAGCACAGTTCTTTGGTTCTGAGCAAGCTGACTGTTCTGGCTATATAGGAAACAGAGTAGAGTAGAAGAGTGCTGCTTTCTCAAAAGCAGAGTGTGTTTCTTGTAAGGCAAGCTAGAGTTTAATTCCCTTTCATAAACGGAGTTGAATCACATGCAGTTTGTGGTCCTAGCAGCAAGAGTTGTTTTCTGGTAAGGAGAGTCACTATTGTGCTCAATTGGCCATACACATTGCAAATAGCACTCGCGTCTCTTCCCAGCAAATGCAGTGTATTGGACGCAAGAGAAACTACTGTTCTTGTCAGTTTCGTAAGCAGAGTTGAATTAGATATGGCCCTTGTGTGTAGGAAGCACAGGTCTTTAGTTCTGAGGAAGCTGACAGTTCTGGCTATATAGGAAACACAGTAGAGTAGAAGAGTGCTGCTTTCTCTAAAGCAGAGTGTGTTTCTTGTAAGGCGAGCTAGAGTTGATTTCCCTTTCATAAACGGAGTTGAATCACATGCAGTTTCTGGTCCTAGCAGCAAAAGTTGTTTTCTGGTAAGGAGATTCACTATTGTGCTCAATTGGCCTTGCACAGTGCAAATAGCACTCGCGTCTTATCCCAGCAAATGCAGTGTTTTGGACGCAAGAGAAACTACTGTTCTTGTCAGTTTCCTAAGCCGAGTTGAATTAGATATGGCCCTTGTGTGTAGGAAGCACAGTTCTTTAGTTCTGAGCAAGCTGACAGTTCTGGCTATATAGGAAACACAGTAGAGTAGAAGAGTGCTGCTTTCTCTAAAGCAGAGTGTGTTTCTTGTAAGGTGAGCTAGAGTTGATTTCCCTTTCATAAACGGAGTTGAATCACATGCAGTTTCTGGTCCTAGCACCAAGAGTTGTTTTCTGGTAAGGAGAGTCACTATTGTGCTCATTTGGCCATACACAATGCAAATAGCACTCGCTTCTGTTTTCAGCAAGTGCAGTGTATTGGACGCAAGAGAAAGTACTGTTTTTGTCAGTTTCCTAAGCAGAGTTGAACTAGTTATGGCCATTGTGTGTAGGAAGCACAGTTCTTTGGTTCTGAGCAAGCTGACTGTTCTGGCTCTATAGGAAACACAGTAGAGTAGAAGAGTGCTGCTTTCTCAAAAGCAGAGTGTGTTTCTTGTAAGGCGAGCTAGAGTTGATTTCCCTTTCAAAAGCGGATTTGAATCACATGCAGTTTCTGGTCCTAGCAACAAAAGTTGTTTTCTGGTAAGGAGAGTCACTATTGTGCTTATCCAGTGCAAATAGAGCTAGAGTTGTATTCCCTTTCATAAAAGGAGTTGAATCACATGCAGTTTCTGGTCCTAGCAGCAAGAGTTGTTTTCTGGTAACGAGAGTCACTATTGTGCTCATTTGGCCATACACAGTGCAAATAGCACTCGCGTCTGTTCCCAGCAAGTGAAGTGTATTGGACGCAAGACAGGAGACTGTTCTTTTCAGATTCCTAAGCAGAGTTGAACTAGATATGGCCCGTGAGTGTAGGTAGCACAGTTCTTTGGTTCTGAGCAAGCTGACTGTTCTGGCTATATAGGAAACAGAGTAGAGTAGAAGAGTGCTGCTTTCTCAAAAGCAGAGTGTGTTTCTTGTAAGGCAAGCTAGAGTTTAATTCCCTTTCATAAACGGAGTTGAATCACATGCAGTTTGTGGTCCTAGCAGCAAGAGTTGTTTTCTGGAAAGGGGAGTCACTATTGTACTCAATTGGCCATACACATTGCAAATAGCACTCGCGTCACTTCCCAGCAAATGCAGTGTATTGGACGCAAGAGAAACTACTGTTCTTGTCAGTTTCCTAAGCAGAGTTGAATTAGATATGGCCCTTGTGTGTAGGAAGCACAGTTCTTTAGTTCTGAGCAAGGTGACAGTTCTGGCTATGTAGGAAACACAGTAGAGTAGAAGAGTGCTGCTTTCTCTAAAGCAGAGTGTGTTTCTTGTAAGGCGAGCTAGAGTTGATTTCCCTTTCATAAACGGAGTTGAATCACATGCAGTTTCTGGACCTAGCAACAAAATTCGTTTTCTTGTAAGGAGAGTCACTATTGTGCTCATTTGGCCATACACAATGCAAATAGCACTCGCTTCTGTTCTCAGCAAGTGCAGTGTATTGGACGCAAGAGAAACTACTGTTCTTGTCAGTTTCCTAAGCAGAGTTGAATTAGATATGGCCCTTGTGTGTAGGAAGCACAGTTCTTTAGTTCTGAGCAAGCTGACAGTTCTGGCTATATAGGAAACACAGTAGAGTAGAAGAGTGATGCTTTCTCTAAAGCAGAGTGTGTTTCTTGTAAGGCAAGCTAGAGTTGATTTCCCTTTCATAAACGGAGTTGAATCACATACAGATTCTGGTCCTAGCAACAAAAGTTGTTTTCTGGTAAGGAGAGTCACTATTGTGCTTATCCAGTGCAAATAGAGCTAGAATTGAATTCCCTTTCATAAACGGAGTTGAATCACATGCAGTTTCTGGTCCTAGCAGCAAGAGTTGTTTTCTGGTAAGGAGAGTCACTATTCTGCTCAATTGGCCATACCCAGTGCAAATAGGACTGGCGTCTGTTCCCAGGAAGTGCAGTGTATTGGACGCAAGACAAGAGACTGTTCTTTTCAGTTTCCTAAGCAGAGTTGAACTAGATATGGCCCGTGAGTGTAGGAAGCACAGTTCTTTGGTTCTGAGCAAGCTGACTGTTCTGGCTATATAGGAAACAGAGTAGAGTAGAAGAGTGCTGCTTTCTCAAAAGCAGAGTGTGTTTCTTGTAAGGCAAGCTAGAGTTTAATTCCCTTTCATAAACGGAGTTGAATCACATGCAGTTTGTGGTCCTAGCAGCAAGAGTTGTTTTCTGGTAAGGAGAGTCACTATTGTGCTCAATTGGCCATACACATTGCAAATAGCACTCGCGTCTCTTCCCAGCAAATGCAGTGTATTGGACGCAAGAGAAACTACTGTTCTTGTCAGTTTCGTAAGCAGAGTTGAATTAGATATGGCCCTTGTGTGTAGGAAGCACAGGTCTTTAGTTCTGAGGAAGCTGACAGTTCTGGCTATATAGGAAACACAGTAGAGTAGAAGAGTGCTGCTTTCTCTAAAGCAGAGTGTGTTTCTTGTAAGGCGAGCTAGAGTTGATTTCCCTTTCATAAACGGAGTTGAATCACATGCAGTTTCTGGTCCTAGCAGCAAAAGTTGTTTTCTGGTAAGGAGATTCACTATTGTGCTCAATTGGCCTTGCACAGTGCAAATAGCACTCGCGTCTTATCCCAGCAAATGCAGTGTTTTGGACGCAAGAGAAACTACTGTTCTTGTCAGTTTCCTAAGCCGAGTTGAATTAGATATGGCCCTTGTGTGTAGGAAGCACAGTTCTTTAGTTCTGAGCAAGCTGACAGTTCTGGCTATATAGGAAACACAGTAGAGTAGAAGAGTGCTGCTTTCTCTAAAGCAGAGTGTGTTTCTTGTAAGGCGAGCTAGAGTTGATTTCCCTTTCATAAACGGAGTTGAATCACATGCAGTTTCTGGTCCTAGCACCAAGAGTTGTTTTCTGGTAAGGAGAGTCACTATTGTGCTCATTTGGCCATACACAATGCAAATAGCACTCGCTTCTGTTCTCAGCAAGTGCAGTGTATTGGACGCAAGAGAAAGTACTGTTTTTGTCAGTTTCCTAAGCAGAGTTGAACTAGTTATGGCCATTGTGTGTAGGAAGCACAATTCTTTGGTTCTGAGCAAGCTGACTGTTCTGGCTCTATAGGAAACACAGTAGAGTAGAAGAGTGCTGCTTTCTCAAAAGCAGAGTGTGTTTCTTGTAAGGCGAGCTAGAGTTGATTTCCCTTTCAAAAGCGGATTTGAATCACATGCAGTTTCTGGTCCTAGCAACAAAAGTTGTTTTCTGGTAAGGAGAGTCACTATTGTGCTTATCCAGTGCAAATAGAGCTAGAGTTGTATTCCCTTTCATAAAAGGAGTTGAATCACATGCAGTTTCTGGTCCTAGCAGCAAGAGTTGTTTTCTGGTAACGAGAGTCACTATTGTGCTCATTTGGCCATACACAGTGCAAATAGCACTCGCGTCTGTTCCCAGCAAGTGAAGTGTATTGGACGCAAGACAGGAGACTGTTCTTTTCAGATTCCTAAGCAGAGTTGAACTAGATATGGCCCGTGAGTGTAGGTAGCACAGTTCTTTGGTTCTGAGCAAGCTGACTGTTCTGGCTATATAGGAAACAGAGTAGAGTAGAATAGTGCTGCTTTCTCAAAAGCAGAGTGTGTTTCTTGTAAGGCAAGCTAGAGTTTAATTCCCTTTCATAAACGGAGTTGAATCACATGCAGTTTGTGGTCCTAGCAGCAAGAGTTGTTTTCTGGTAAGGGGAGTCACTATTGTACTCAATTGGCCATACACATTGCAAATAGCACTCGTGTCACTTCCCAGCAAATGTAGTGTATTGGACGCAAGAGAAACTACTGTTCTTGTCAGTTTCCTAAGCAGAGTTGAATTAGATATGGCCCTTGTGTGTAGGAAGCACAGTTCTTTAGTTCTGAGCAAGCTGACAGTTATGGCTATATGGGAAACACAGTAGAGTAGAAGAGTGCTGCTTTCTCTAAAGCAGAGTGTGTTTCTTGTAAGGCGAGCTAGAGTTGCTTTCCCTTTCATAAACGGAGTTGAATCACATGCAGTTTCTGGTCCTAGCACCAAGAGTTATTTTCTGGTAAGGAGAGTCACTATTGTGCTCAATTGGCCTTACACAATGCAAATAGCACTCGCTTCTGTTCTCAGGAAGTGCAGTGTATTGGACGCAAGAGAAACTACTGTTCTTGTCAGTTTCCTAAGCAGAGTTGAACTAGTTATGGCCGTTGTGTGTAGGAAGCACAGTTCTTTGGTTCTGAGCAAGCTGACTGTTCTGGCTCTATAGGAAACACAGTAGAGTAGAAGAGTGCTGCTTTCTCAAAAGCAGATTGTGTTTCTTGTAAGGCGAGCCAGAGTTTAATTCCCTTTCATAAACGGAGCTGAATCACATGCAGTTTCTGGTCCTAGCAGCAAAAGTTGTGTTCTGGTAAGGAGATTCACTATTGTGCTCAATTGGCCTTACACAGTGCAAATAGCACTCGCGTCTTATCCCAGCAAATGCAGTGCATTGGACGCAAGAGAAACTACTGTTCTTGTCAGTTTCCTAAGCAGAGTTGAATTAGATATGGCCCTTGTGTGTAGGAAGCACACTTCTTTAGTTCTGAGCAAGCTGACTGTTCTGGCTATATAGGAAACACAGTAGAGTAGAAGTGTGCTGCTTTCTCTAAAGCAGAGTGTGTTTCTTGTAAGGCGAGCTAGAGTTGATTTCCCTTTCATAAACGGAGTTGAATCACATACAGTTTCTGGTCCTACAACCAAAAGTTGTTTTCTGGTAAGGAGAGTCACTATTGTGCTTATGCAGTGCAAATAGAGCTAGATTTGTATTCCCTTTCATAAACGGAGTTGAATCACATGCAGTTTCCGGTCCTAGCATCAAGAGTTGTTTTCTGGTAAGGAGAGTCACTATTGTGCTCATTTGGCCATACCCAGTGCAAATAGCACTCGCGTCTGTTCCCAGCAAGTGAAGTGTATTGGACGCAAGACAAGAGACTGTTCTTTTCAGTTTCCTAAGCAGAGTTGATCTAGATATGGCCCTTGTGTGTAGGATGCACAGTTCTTTAGTTCTGAGCAAGGTGACAGTTCTGGCTATGTAGGAAACACAGTAGAGTAGAAGAGTGCTGCTTTCACTAAAGCAGAGTGTGTTTCTTGTAAGGCGAGCTAGAGTTGATTTCCCTTTCATAAACGGAGTTGAATCACATGCAGTTTCTGGACCTAGCAACAAAATTCGTTTTCTTGTAAGGAGAGTCACTATTGTGCTCATTTGGCCATACACAATGCAAATAGCACTCGCTTCTGTTCTCAGCAAGTGCAGTGTATTGGACGCAAGAGAAACTACTGTTCTTGTCAGTTTCCTAAGCAGAGTTGAATTAGATATGGCCCTTGTGTGTAGGAAGCACAGTTCTTTAGTTCTGAGCAAGCTGACAGTTCTGGCTATATAGGAAACACAGTAGAGTAGAAGAGTGATGCTTTCTCTAAAGCAGAGTGTGTTTCTTGTAAGGCAAGCTAGAGTTGATTTCCCTTTCATAAACGGAGTTGAATCACATACAGATTCTGGTCCTAGCAACAAAAGTTGTTTTCTGGTAAGGAGAGTCACTATTGTGCTTATCCAGTGCAAAAAGAGCTAGAATTGAATTCCCTTTCATAAACGGAGTTGAATCACATGCAGTTTCTGGTCCTAGCAGCAAGAGTTGTTTTCTGGTAAGGAGAGTCACTATTCTGCTCAATTGGCCATACCCAGTGCAAATAGGACTGGCGTCTGTTCCCAGGAAGTGCAGTGTATTGGACGCAAGACAAGAGACTGTTCTTTTCAGTTTCCTAAGCAGAGTTGAACTAGATATGGCCCGTGAGTGTAGGAAGCACAGTTCTTTGGTTCTGAGCAAGCTGACTGTTCTGGCTATATAGGAAACAGAGTAGAGTAGAAGAGTGCTGCTTTCTCAAAAGCAGAGTGTGTTTCTTGTAAGGCAAGCTAGAGTTTAATTCCCTTTCATAAACGGAGTTGAATCACATGCAGTTTGTGGTCCTAGCAGCAAGAGTTGTTTTCTGGTAAGGAGAGTCACTATTGTGCTCAATTGGCCATACACATTGCAAATAGCACTCGCGTCTCTTCCCAGCAAATGCAGTGTATTGGACGCAAGAGAAACTACTGTTCTTGTCAGTTTCGTAAGCAGAGTTGAATTAGATATGGCCCTTGTGTGTAGGAAGCACAGGTCTTTAGTTCTGAGGAAGCTGACAGTTCTGGCTATATAGGAAACACAGTAGAGTAGAAGAGTGCTGCTTTCTCTAAAGCAGAGTGTGTTTCTTGTAAGGCGAGCTAGAGTTGATTTCCCTTTCATAAACGGAGTTGAATCACATGCAGTTTCTGGTCCTAGCAGCAAAAGTTGTTTTCTGGTAAGGAGATTCACTATTGTGCTCAATTGGCCTTGCACAGTGCAAATAGCACTCGCGTCTTATCCCAGCAAATGCAGTGTTTTGGACGCAAGAGAAACTACTGTTCTTGTCAGTTTCCTAAGCCGAGTTGAATTAGATATGGCCCTTGTGTGTAGGAAGCACAGTTCTTTAGTTCTGAGCAAGCTGACAGTTCTGGCTATATAGGAAACACAGTAGAGTAGAAGAGTGCTGCTTTCTCTAAAGCAGAGTGTGTTTCTTGTAAGGCGAGCTAGAGTTGATTTCCCTTTCATAAACGGAGTTGAATCACATGCAGTTTCTGGTCCTAGCACCAAGAGTTGTTTTCTGGTAAGGAGAGTCACTATTGTGCTCATTTGGCCATACACAATGCAAATAGCACTCGCTTCTGTTTTCAGCAAGTGCAGTGTATTGGACGCAAGAGAAAGTACTGTTTTTGTCAGTTTCCTAAGCAGAGTTGAACTAGTTATGGCCATTGTGTGTAGGAAGCACAGTTCTTTGGTTCTGAGCAAGCTGACTGTTCTGGCTCTATAGGAAACACAGTAGAGTAGAAGAGTGCTGCTTTCTCAAAAGCAGAGTGTGTTTCTTGTAAGGCGAGCTAGAGTTGATTTCCCTTTCAAAAGCGGATTTGAATCACATGCAGTTTCTGGTCCTAGCAACAAAAGTTGTTTTCTGGTAAGGAGAGTCACTATTGTGCTTATCCAGTGCAAATAGAGCTAGAGTTGTATTCCCTTTCATAAAAGGAGTTGAATCACATGCAGTTTCTGGTCCTAGCAGCAAGAGTTGTTTTCTGGTAACGAGAGTCACTATTGTGCTCATTTGGCCATACACAGTGCAAATAGCACTCGCGTCTGTTCCCAGCAAGTGAAGTGTATTGGACGCAAGACAGGAGACTGTTCTTTTCAGATTCCTAAGCAGAGTTGAACTAGATATGGCCCGTGAGTGTAGGTAGCACAGTTCTTTGGTTCTGAGCAAGCTGACTGTTCTGGCTATATAGGAAACAGAGTAGAGTAGAAGAGTGCTGCTTTCTCAAAAGCAGAGTGTGTTTCTTGTAAGGCAAGCTAGAGTTTAATTCCCTTTCATAAACGGAGTTGAATCACATGCAGTTTGTGGTCCTAGCAGCAAGAGTTGTTTTCTGGTAAGGGGAGTCACTATTGTACTCAATTGGCCATACACATTGCAAATAGCACTCGCGTCACTTCCCAGCAAATGCAGTGTATTGGACGCAAGAGAAACTACTGTTCTTGTCAGTTTCCTAAGCAGAGTTGAATTAGATATGGCCCTTGTGTGTAGGAAGCACAGTTCTTTAGTTCTGAGCAAGCTGACAGTTATGGCTATATGGGAAACACAGTAGAGTAGAAGAGTGCTGCTTTCTCTAAAGCAGAGTGTGTTTCTTGTAAGGCGAGCTAGAGTTGCTTTCCCTTTCATAAACGGAGTTGAATCACATGCAGTTTCTGGTCCTAGCACCAAGAGTTATTTTCTGGTAAGGAGAGTCACTATTGTGCTCAATTGGCCTTACACAATGCAAATAGCACTCGCTTCTGTTCTCAGGAAGTGCAGTGTATTGGACGCAAGAGAAACTACTGTTCTTGTCAGTTTCCTAAGCAGAGTTGAACTAGTTATGGCCGTTGTGTGTAGGAAGCACAGTTCTTTGGTTCTGAGCAAGCTGACTGTTCTGGCTCTATAGGAAACACAGTAGAGTAGAAGAGTGCTGCTTTCTCAAAAGCAGAGTGTGTTTCTTGTAAGGCGAGCCAGAGTTTAATTCCCTTTCATAAACGGAGCTGAATCACATGCAGTTTCTGGTCCTAGCAGCAAGAGTTGTTTTCTGGTAAGGAGATTCACTATTGTGCTCAATTGGCCATACACATTGCAAATAGCACTCGCGTCTCTTCCCAGCAAATGCAGTGTATTGGACGCAAGAGAAACTACTGTTCTTGTCAGTTTCCTAAGCAGAGTTGAATTAGATATTGCCCTTGTGTGTAGGAAGCACAGTTCTTTAGTTCTGAGCAAGCTGACAGTTCTGGCTATATAGGAAACACAGTAGAGTAGAAGAGTGGTGTTTTCTCTAAAGCAGAATGTGTTTCTTGTAAGGCGAGCTAGAGTTGATTTCCCTTTCATAAACGGAGTTGAATCACATGCAGATTCTGGTCCTAGCAACAAAAGTTGTTTTCTGGTAAGGAGAGTCACTATTGTGCTTATCCAGTGCAAATAGAGCTAAAATTGAATTCCCTTTCATAAACGGAGTTGAATCACATGCAGTTTCTGGTCCTAGCAGCAAGAGTTGTTTTCTGGTAAGGAGAGTCACTATTGTGCTCAATTGGCCATACACATTGCAAATAGCACTCGCGTCTCTTCCCAGCAAATGCAGTGTATTGGACGCAAGAGAAACTACTGTTCTTGTCAGTTTCCTAAGCAGAGTTGAATTAGATATTGCCCCTGTGTGTAGGAAGCACAGTTCTTTAGTTCTGAGCAAGGTGACAGTTCTGACTATATAGGAAACACAGTAGAGTAGAAGAGTGCTGCTTTTTCTAAAGCAGAGTGTGTTTCTTGTAAGGCGAGCTAGAGTTGATTTCCCTTTCATAAACGGAGTTGAATCACATGCAGTTTCTGGTCCTAGCAGCAAAAGTTGTTTTCTGGTAAGGAGATTCACTATTGTGCTTAATTGACCTCACACAGTGCAAATAGCACTCGCGTCTTATCCCAGCAAATGCAGTGAATTGGACGCAAGAGAAACTACTGTTCTTGTCAGTTTCCTAAGCAGAGTTGAATTAGATATGGCCCTTGTGTGTAGGAAGCACACTTCTTTAGTTCTGAGCAAGCTGACTGTTCTGGCTATATAGGAAACACAGTAGAGTAGAAGAGTGCTCCTTTCTCAAAATTAGAGTGTGTTTCTTGTAAGGCGAGCTAGAGTTGATTTCCCTTTCATAAACGGAGTTGAATCACATGCAGTTTCTGGTCCTAGCAGCAAGAGTTGTTTTCTGGTAAGGAGAGTCACTATTGTGCTCATTTGGCCATACACAATGCAAATAGCACTCGCTTCTGTTCTCAGCAAGTGCAGTGTATTGGACGCAAGAGAAAGTACTGTTCTTGTCAGTACCCTAAGCAGAGTTGAACTAGTTATGGCCATTGTGTGTAGGAAGCACAGTTCTTTGGTTCTGAGCAAGCTGACTGTTCTGGCTCTATAGGAAACACAGTAGAGTAGAAGAGTGCTGCTTTCTCAAAAGCAGAGTGTGTTTCTTGTAAGGCGAGCCAGAGTTTAATTCCCTTTCACAAACGGAGCGGAATCACATGCAATTTCTGGTCCTAGCAGCAAGAGTTGTTTTCTGGTAAGGAGATTCACTATTGTGCTCAATTGGCCTTACACAGTGCAAATAGCACTCGCGTCTTATCCCAGGAAAGGCAGTGTATTGGACGCAAGAGAAACTACTGTTCTTGTCAGTTTCCTAAGCAGAGTTGAATTAGATATGGCCCTTGTGTGTAGGAAGCACACTTCTTTAGTTCTGAGCAAGCTGACTGTTCTGGCTATATAGGAAACACAGTAGAGTAGAAGAGTGCTGCTTTCTCTAAAGCAGAGTGTGTTTCTTGTAAGGCGAGCTAGAGTTGATTTCCCTTTCAAAAGTGGATTTGAATCACATGCAGTTTCTGGTCCTAGCAACAAAAGTTGTTTTCTGGTAAGGAGAGTCACTATTGTGCTTATGCAGTGCAAATAGAGCTAGATTTGTATTCCCTTTCATAAACGGAGTTGAATCACATGCAGTTTGTCGTCCTAGCATCAAGAGTTGTTTTCTGGTAAGGAGAGTCACTATTGTGCTCAATTGGCCATACACATTGCAAATAGCACTCGCGTCACTTCCCAGCAAATGCAGTGTATTGGACGCAAGAGAAACTACTGTTCTTGTCAGTTTCCTAAGCAGAGTTGAATTAGATATGGCCCTTGTGTGTAGGAAGCACAGGTCTTTAGTTCTGAGGAAGCTGACAGTTCTGGCTATATAGGAAACACAGTAGAGTAGAAGAGTGCTGCTTTCTCTAAAGCAGAGTGTGTTTCTTGTAAGGCGAGCTAGAGTTGATTTCCCTTTCAAAAGTGGATTTGAATCACATGCAGTTTCTGGTCCTAGCAACAAAAGTTGTTTTCTGGTAAGGAGAGTCACCATTGTGCTTATGCAGTGCAAATAGAGCTAGATTTGTATTCCCTTTCATAAACGGAGTTGAATCACATGCAGTTTCTGGTCCTAGCATCAAGAGTTGTTTTCTGGTAAGGAGAGTCACTATTGTGCTCATTTGGCCATACACAATGCAAATAGCACTCGCTTCTGTTCTCAGCAAGTGCAGTGTATTGGACGCAAGAGAAACTACTGTTCTTGTCAGTTTCCTAAGCAGAGTTGAATTAGATATGGCCCTTGTGTGTAGGAAGCACAGTTCTTTAGTTCTGAGCAAGCTGACAGTTCTGGCTATATAGGAAACACAGTAGAGTAGAAGAGTGCTGCTTTCTCTAAAGCAGAGTGTGTTTCTTGTAAGGCGAGCTAGAGTTGATTTCCCTTTCATAAACGGAGTTGAATCACATACAGATTCTGGTCCTAGCAACAAAAGTTGTTTTCTGGTAAGGAGAGTCACTATTGTGCTTATCCAGTGCAAATAGAGCTAGAATTGAATTCCCTTTCATAAACGGAGTTGAATCACATGCAGTTTCTGGTCCTAGCAGCAAGAGTTGTTTTCTGGTAAGGAGAGTCACTATTGTGCTCAATTGGCCATACCCAGTACAAATAGGACTGGCGTCTGTTCCCAGCAAGTGCAGTGTATTGGACGCAAGACAAGAGACTGTTCTTTTCAGTTTCCTAAGCAGAGTTGAACTAGATATGGCCCGTGAGTGTAGGAAGCACAGTTCTTTGGTTCTAAGCAAGCTGACTGTTCTGGCTATATAGGAAACAGAGTAGAGTAGAAGAGTGCTGCTTTCTCAAAAGCAGAGTGTGTTTCTTGTAAGGCAAGCTAGAGTTTAATTCCCTTTCATAAACGGAGTTGAATCACATGCAGTTTGTCGTCCTAGCATCAAGAGTTGTTTTCTGGTAAGGAGAGTCACTATTGTGCTCAATTGGCCATACACATTGCAAATAGCACTCGCGTCTCTTCCCAGCAAATGCAGTGTATTGGACGCAAGAGAAACTACTGTTCTTGTCAGTTTCCTAAGCAGAGTTGAATTAGATATGGCCCTTGTGTGTAGGAAGCACAGGTCTTTAGTTCTGAGGAAGCTGACAGTTCTGGCTATATAGGAAACACAGTAGAGTAGAAGAGTGCTGCTTTCTCTAAAGCAGAGTGTGTTTCTTGTAAGGCGAGCTAGAGTTGATTTCCCTTTCATAAACGGAGTTGAATCACATGCAGTTTCTGGTCCTAGCAGCAAAAGTTGTTTTCTGGTAAGGAGATTCACTATTGTGCTCAATTGTCCTTGCACATTGCAAATAGCACTCGCGTCTTATCCCAGCAAATGCAGTGTATTGGACGCAAGAGAAACTACTGTTCTTGTCAGTTTCCTAAGCCGAGTTGAATTAGATATGGCCCTTGTGTGTAGGAAGCACAGTTCTTTAGTTCTGAGCAAGCTGACAGTTCTGGCTATATAGGAAACACAGTAGAGTAGAAGAGTGCTGCTTTCTCTAAAGCAGAGTGTGTTTCTTGTAAGGCGAGCTAGAGTTGATTTCCCTTTCATAAACGGAGTTGAATCACATGCAGTTTCTGGTCCTAGCACCAAGAGTTGTTTTCTGGTAAGGAGAGTCACTATTGTGCTCATTTGGCCATACACAATGCAAATAGCACTCGCTTCTGTTCTCAGCAAGTGCAGTGTATTGGACGCAAGAGAAAGTACTGTTTTTGTCAGTTTCCTAAGCAGAGTTGAACTAGTTATGGCCATTGTGTGTAGGAAGCACAGTTCTTTGGTTCTGAGCAAGCTGACTGTTCTGGCTCTATAGGAAACACAGTAGAGTAGAAGAGTGCTGCTTTCTCAAAAGCAGAGTGTGTTTCTTGTAAGGCGAGCTAGAGTTGATTTCCCTTTCAAAAGCGGATTTGAATCACATGCAGTTTCTGGTCCTAGCAACAAAAGTTGTTTTCTGGTAAGGAGAGTCACTATTGTGCTTATCCAGTGCAAATAGAGCTAGAGTTGTATTCCCTTTCATAAAAGGAGTTGAATCACATGCAGTTTCTGGTCCTAGCAGCAAGAGTTGTTTTCTGGTAAGGGGAGTCACTATTGTACTCAATTGGCCATACACATTGCAAATAGCACTCGCGTCACTTCCCAGCAAATGCAGTGTATTGGACGCAAGAGAAACTACTGTTCTTGTCAGTTTCCTAAGCAGAGTTGAATTAGATATGGCCCTTGTGTGTAGGATGCACAGTTCTTTAGTTCTGAGCAAGCTGACAGTTATGGCTATATGGGAAACACAGTAGAGTAGAAGAGTGCTGCTTTCTCTAAAGCAGAGTGTGTTTCTTGTAAGGCGAGCTAGAGTTGCTTTCCCTTTCATAAACGGAGTTGAATCACATGCAGTTTCTGGTCCTAGCACCAAGAGTTATTTTCTGGTAAGGAGAGTCACTATTGTGCTCAATTGGCCTTACACAATGCAAATAGCACTCGCTTCTGTTCTCAGGAAGTGCAGTGTATTGGACGCAAGAGAAACTACTGTTCTTGTCAGTTTCTTAAGTAGAGTTGAACTAGTTATGGCCGTTGTGTGTAGGAAGCACAGTTCTTTGGTTCTGAGCAAGCTGACTGTTCTGGCTCTATAGGAAACACAGTAGAGTAGAAGAGTGCTGCTTTCTCAAAAGCAGATTGTGTTTCTTGTAAGGCGAGCCAGAGTTTAATTCCCTTTCATAAACGGAGCTGAATCACATGCAGTTTCTGGTCCTAGCAGCAAGAGTTGTTTTCTGGTAAGGAGATTCACTATTGTGCTCAATTGGCCATACACATTGCAAATAGCACTCGCGTCTCTTCCCAGCAAATGCAGTGTATTGGACGCAAGAGAAACTACTGTTCTTGTCAGTTTCCTAAGCAGAGTTGAATTAGATATTGCCCTTGTGTGTAGGAAGCACAGTTCTTTAGTTCTGAGCAAGCTGACAGTTCTGGCTATATAGGAAACACAGTAGAGTAGAAGAGTGCTGTTTTCTCTAAAGCAGAATGTGTTTCTTGTAAGGCGAGCTAGCGTTGATTTCCCTTTCATAAACGGAGTTGAATCACATGCAGTTTCTGGTCCTAGCAGCAAAAGTTGTGTTCTGGTAAGGAGATTCACTCTTGTGCTCAATTGGCCTTACACAGTGCAAATAGCACTCGCGTCTTATCCCAGCAAATGCAGTGTATTGGACGCAAGAGAAACTACTGTTCTTGTCAGTTTCCTAAGCAGAGTTGAATTAGATATGGCCCTTGTGTGTAGGAAGCACACTTCTTTAGTTCTGAGCAAGCTGACTGTTCTGGCTATATAGGAAACACAGTAGAGTAGAAGAGTGCTGCTTTCTCTAAAGCAGAGTGTGTTTCTTGTAAGGCGAGCTAGAGTTGATTTCCCTTTCATAAACGGAGTTGAATCACATACAGTTTCTGGTCCTACAACCAAAAGTTGTTTTCTGGTAAGGAGAGTCACTATTGTGCTTATGCAGTGCAAATAGAGCTAGATTTGTATTCCCTTTCATAAACGGAGTTGAATCACATGCAGTTTCCGGTCCTAGCATCAAGAGTTGTTTTCTGGTAAGGAGAGTCACTATTGTGCTCATTTGGCCATACCCAGTGCAAATAGCACTCGCGTCTGTTCCCAGCAAGTGAAGTGTATTGGACGCAAGACAAGAGACTGTTCTTTTCAGTTTCCTAAGCAGAGTTGATCTAGATATGTCCCTTGTGTGTAGGATGCACAGTTCTTTAGTTCTGAGCAAGGTGACAGTTCTGGCTATATAGGAAACACAGTAGAGTAGAAGAGTGGTGTTTTCTCTAAAGCAGAATGTGTTTCTTGTAAGGCGAGCTAGAGTTGATTTCCCTTTCATAAACGGAGTTGAATCACATGCAGATTCTGGTCCTAGCAACAAAAGTTGTTTTCTGGTAAGGAGAGTCACTATTGTGCTTATCCAGTGCAAATAGAGCTAAAATTGAATTCCCTTTCATAAACGGAGTTGAATCACATGCAGTTTCTGGTCCTAGCAGCAAGAGTTGTTTTCTGGTAAGGAGAGTCACTATTGTGCTCAATTGGCCATACACATTGCAAATAGCACTCGCGTCTCTTCCCAGCAAATGCAGTGTATTGGACGCAAGAGAAACTACTGTTCTTGTCAGTTTCCTAAGCAGAGTTGAATTAGATATTGCCCCTGTGTGTAGGAAGCACAGTTCTTTAGTTCTGAGCAAGGTGACAGTTCTGACTATATAGGAAACACAGTAGAGTAGAAGAGTGCTGCTTTTTCTAAAGCAGAGTGTGTTTCTTGTAAGGCGAGCTAGAGTTGATTTCCCTTTCATAAACGGAGTTGAATCACATGCAGTTTCTGGTCCTAGCAGCAAAAGTTGTTTTCTGGTAAGGAGATTCACTATTGTGCTTAATTGACCTCACACAGTGCAAATAGCACTCGCGTCTTATCCCAGCAAATGCAGTGAATTGGACGCAAGAGAAACTACTGTTCTTGTCAGTTTCCTAAGCAGAGTTGAATTAGATATGGCCCTTGTGTGTAGGAAGCACACTTCTTTAGTTCTGAGCAAGCTGACTGTTCTGGCTATATAGGAAACACAGTAGAGTAGAAGAGTGCTCCTTTCTCAAAATTAGAGTGTGTTTCTTGTAAGGCGAGCTAGAGTTGATTTCCCTTTCATAAACGGAGTTGAATCACATGCAGTTTCTGGTCCTAGCAGCAAGAGTTGTTTTCTGGTAAGGAGAGTCACTATTGTGCTCATTTGGCCATACACAATGCAAATAGCACTCGCTTCTGTTCTCAGCAAGTGCAGTGTATTGGACGCAAGAGAAAGTACTGTTCTTGTCAGTACCCTAAGCAGAGTTGAACTAGTTATGGCCATTGTGTGTAGGAAGCACAGTTCTTTGGTTCTGAGCAAGCTGACTGTTCTGGCTCTATAGGAAACACAGTAGAGTAGAAGAGTGCTGCTTTCTCAAAAGCAGAGTGTGTTTCTTGTAAGGCGAGCCAGAGTTTAATTCCCTTTCACAAACGGAGCGGAATCACATGCAATTTCTGGTCCTAGCAGCAAGAGTTGTTTTCTGGTAAGGAGATTCACTATTGTGCTCAATTGGCCTTACACAGTGCAAATAGCACTCGCGTCTTATCCCAGGAAAGGCAGTGTATTGGACGCAAGAGAAACTACTGTTCTTGTCAGTTTCCTAAGCAGAGTTGAATTAGATATGGCCCTTGTGTGTAGGAAGCACACTTCTTTAGTTCTGAGCAAGCTGACTGTTCTGGCTATATAGGAAACACAGTAGAGTAGAAGAGTGCTGCTTTCTCTAAAGCAGAGTGTGTTTCTTGTAAGGCGAGCTAGAGTTGATTTCCCTTTCAAAAGTGGATTTGAATCACATGCAGTTTCTGGTCCTAGCAACAAAAGTTGTTTTCTGGTAAGGAGAGTCACTATTGTGCTTATGCAGTGCAAATAGAGCTAGATTTGTATTCCCTTTCATAAACGGAGTTGAATCACATGCAGTTTGTCGTCCTAGCATCAAGAGTTGTTTTCTGGTAAGGAGAGTCACTATTGTGCTCAATTGGCCATACACATTGCAAATAGCACTCGCGTCACTTCCCAGCAAATGCAGTGTATTGGACGCAAGAGAAACTACTGTTCTTGTCAGTTTCCTAAGCAGAGTTGAATTAGATATGGCCCTTGTGTGTAGGAAGCACAGGTCTTTAGTTCTGAGGAAGCTGACAGTTCTGGCTATATAGGAAACACAGTAGAGTAGAAGAGTGCTGCTTTCTCTAAAGCAGAGTGTGTTTCTTGTAAGGCGAGCTAGAGTTGATTTCCCTTTCAAAAGTGGATTTGAATCACATGCAGTTTCTGGTCCTAGCAACAAAAGTTGTTTTCTGGTAAGGAGAGTCACCATTGTGCTTATGCAGTGCAAATAGAGCTAGATTTGTATTCCCTTTCATAAACGGAGTTGAATCACATGCAGTTTCTGGTCCTAGCATCAAGAGTTGTTTTCTGGTAAGGAGAGTCACTATTGTGCTCATTTGGCCATACACAATGCAAATAGCACTCGCTTCTGTTCTCAGCAAGTGCAGTGTATTGGACGCAAGAGAAACTACTGTTCTTGTCAGTTTCCTAAGCAGAGTTGAATTAGATATGGCCCTTGTGTGTAGGAAGCACAGTTCTTTAGTTCTGAGCAAGCTGACAGTTCTGGCTATATAGGAAACACAGTAGAGTAGAAGAGTGCTGCTTTCTCTAAAGCAGAGTGTGTTTCTTGTAAGGCGAGCTAGAGTTGATTTCCCTTTCATAAACGGAGTTGAATCACATACAGATTCTGGTCCTAGCAACAAAAGTTGTTTTCTGGTAAGGAGAGTCACTATTGTGCTTATCCAGTGCAAATAGAGCTAGAATTGAATTCCCTTTCATAAACGGAGTTGAATCACATGCAGTTTCTGGTCCTAGCAGCAAGAGTTGTTTTCTGGTAAGGAGAGTCACTATTGTGCTCAATTGGCCATACCCAGTACAAATAGGACTGGCGTCTGTTCCCAGCAAGTGCAGTGTATTGGACGCAAGACAAGAGACTGTTCTTTTCAGTTTCCTAAGCAGAGTTGAACTAGATATGGCCCGTGAGTGTAGGAAGCACAGTTCTTTGGTTCTAAGCAAGCTGACTGTTCTGGCTATATAGGAAACAGAGTAGAGTAGAAGAGTGCTGCTTTCTCAAAAGCAGAGTGTGTTTCTTGTAAGGCAAGCTAGAGTTTAATTCCCTTTCATAAACGGAGTTGAATCACATGCAGTTTGTCGTCCTAGCATCAAGAGTTGTTTTCTGGTAAGGAGAGTCACTATTGTGCTCAATTGGCCATACACATTGCAAATAGCACTCGCGTCTCTTCCCAGCAAATGCAGTGTATTGGACGCAAGAGAAACTACTGTTCTTGTCAGTTTCCTAAGCAGAGTTGAATTAGATATGGCCCTTGTGTGTAGGAAGCACAGGTCTTTAGTTCTGAGGAAGCTGACAGTTCTGGCTATATAGGAAACACAGTAGAGTAGAAGAGTGCTGCTTTCTCTAAAGCAGAGTGTGTTTCTTGTAAGGCGAGCTAGAGTTGATTTCCCTTTCATAAACGGAGTTGAATCACATGCAGTTTCTGGTCCTAGCAGCAAAAGTTGTTTTCTGGTAAGGAGATTCACTATTGTGCTCAATTGTCCTTGCACATTGCAAATAGCACTCGCGTCTTATCCCAGCAAATGCAGTGTATTGGACGCAAGAGAAACTACTGTTCTTGTCAGTTTCCTAAGCCGAGTTGAATTAGATATGGCCCTTGTGTGTAGGAAGCACAGTTCTTTAGTTCTGAGCAAGCTGACAGTTCTGGCTATATAGGAAACACAGTAGAGTAGAAGAGTGCTGCTTTCTCTAAAGCAGAGTGTGTTTCTTGTAAGGCGAGCTAGAGTTGATTTCCCTTTCATAAACGGAGTTGAATCACATGCAGTTTCTGGTCCTAGCACCAAGAGTTGTTTTCTGGTAAGGAGAGTCACTATTGTGCTCATTTGGCCATACACAATGCAAATAGCACTCGCTTCTGTTCTCAGCAAGTGCAGTGTATTGGACGCAAGAGAAAGTACTGTTTTTGTCAGTTTCCTAAGCAGAGTTGAACTAGTTATGGCCATTGTGTGTAGGAAGCACAGTTCTTTGGTTCTGAGCAAGCTGACTGTTCTGGCTCTATAGGAAACACAGTAGAGTAGAAGAGTGCTGCTTTCTCAAAAGCAGAGTGTGTTTCTTGTAAGGCGAGCTAGAGTTGATTTCCCTTTCAAAAGCGGATTTGAATCACATGCAGTTTCTGGTCCTAGCAACAAAAGTTGTTTTCTGGTAAGGAGAGTCACTATTGTGCTTATCCAGTGCAAATAGAGCTAGAGTTGTATTCCCTTTCATAAAAGGAGTTGAATCACATGCAGTTTCTGGTCCTAGCAGCAAGAGTTGTTTTCTGGTAAGGGGAGTCACTATTGTACTCAATTGGCCATACACATTGCAAATAGCACTCGCGTCACTTCCCAGCAAATGCAGTGTATTGGACACAAGAGAAACTACTGTTCTTGTCAGTTTCCTAAGCAGAGTTGAATTAGATATGGCCCTTGTGTGTAGGATGCACAGTTCTTTAGTTCTGAGCAAGCTGACAGTTATGGCTATATGGGAAACACAGTAGAGTAGAAGAGTGCTGCTTTCTCTAAAGCAGAGTGTGTTTCTTGTAAGGCGAGCTAGAGTTGCTTTCCCTTTCATAAACGGAGTTGAATCACATGCAGTTTCTGGTCCTAGCACCAAGAGTTATTTTCTGGTAAGGAGAGTCACTATTGTGCTCAATTGGCCTTACACAATGCAAATAGCACTCGCTTCTGTTCTCAGGAAGTGCAGTGTATTGGACGCAAGAGAAACTACTGTTCTTGTCAGTTTCTTAAGTAGAGTTGAACTAGTTATGGCCGTTGTGTGTAGGAAGCACAGTTCTTTGGTTCTGAGCAAGCTGACTGTTCTGGCTCTATAGGAAACACAGTAGAGTAGAAGAGTGCTGCTTTCTCAAAAGCAGATTGTGTTTCTTGTAAGGCGAGCCAGAGTTTAATTCCCTTTCATAAACGGAGCTGAATCACATGCAGTTTCTGGTCCTAGCAGCAAGAGTTGTTTTCTGGTAAGGAGATTCACTATTGTGCTCAATTGGCCATACACATTGCAAATAGCACTCGCGTCTCTTCCCAGCAAATGCAGTGTATTGGACGCAAGAGAAACTACTGTTCTTGTCAGTTTCCTAAGCAGAGTTGAATTAGATATTGCCCTTGTGTGTAGGAAGCACAGTTCTTTAGTTCTGAGCAAGCTGACAGTTCTGGCTATATAGGAAACACAGTAGAGTAGAAGAGTGCTGTTTTCTCTAAAGCAGAATGTGTTTCTTGTAAGGCGAGCTAGCGTTGATTTCCCTTTCATAAACGGAGTTGAATCACATGCAGTTTCTGGTCCTAGCAGCAAAAGTTGTGTTCTGGTAAGGAGATTCACTCTTGTGCTCAATTGGCCTTACACAGTGCAAATAGCACTCGCGTCTTATCCCAGCAAATGCAGTGTATTGGACGCAAGAGAAACTACTGTTCTTGTCAGTTTCCTAAGCAGAGTTGAATTAGATATGGCCCTTGTGTGTAGGAAGCACACTTCTTTAGTTCTGAGCAAGCTGACTGTTCTGGCTATATAGGAAACACAGTAGAGTAGAAGAGTGCTGCTTTCTCTAAAGCAGAGTGTGTTTCTTGTAAGGCGAGCTAGAGTTGATTTCCCTTTCATAAACGGAGTTGAATCACATACAGTTTCTGGTCCTACAACCAAAAGTTGTTTTCTGGTAAGGAGAGTCACTATTGTGCTTATGCAGTGCAAATAGAGCTAGATTTGTATTCCCTTTCATAAACGGAGTTGAATCACATGCAGTTTCCGGTCCTAGCATCAAGAGTTGTTTTCTGGTAAGGAGAGTCACTATTGTGCTCATTTGGCCATACCCAGTGCAAATAGCACTCGCGTCTGTTCCCAGCAAGTGAAGTGTATTGGACGCAAGACAAGAGACTGTTCTTTTCAGTTTCCTAAGCAGAGTTGATCTAGATATGTCCCTTGTGTGTAGGATGCACAGTTCTTTAGTTCTGAGCAAGGTGACAGTTCTGGCTATATAGGAAACACAGTAGAGTAGAAGAGTGGTGTTTTCTCTAAAGCAGAATGTGTTTCTTGTAAGGCGAGCTAGAGTTGATTTCCCTTTCATAAACGGAGTTGAATCACATGCAGATTCTGGTCCTAGCAACAAAAGTTGTTTTCTGGTAAGGAGAGTCACTATTGTGCTTATCCAGTGCAAATAGAGCTAAAATTGAATTCCCTTTCATAAACGGAGTTGAATCACATGCAGTTTCTGGTCCTAGCAGCAAGAGTTGTTTTCTGGTAAGGAGAGTCACTATTGTGCTCAATTGGCCATACACATTGCAAATAGCACTCGCGTCTCTTCCCAGCAAATGCAGTGTATTGGACGCAAGAGAAACTACTGTTCTTGTCAGTTTCCTAAGCAGAGTTGAATTAGATATTGCCCCTGTGTGTAGGAAGCACAGTTCTTTAGTTCTGAGCAAGGTGACAGTTCTGACTATATAGGAAACACAGTAGAGTAGAAGAGTGCTGCTTTTTCTAAAGCAGAGTGTGTTTCTTGTAAGGCGAGCTAGAGTTGATTTCCCTTTCATAAACGGAGTTGAATCACATGCAGTTTCTGGTCCTAGCAGCAAAAGTTGTTTTCTGGTAAGGAGATTCACTATTGTGCTTAATTGACCTCACACAGTGCAAATAGCACTCGCGTCTTATCCCAGCAAATGCAGTGAATTGGACGCAAGAGAAACTACTGTTCTTGTCAGTTTCCTAAGCAGAGTTGAATTAGATATGGCCCTTGTGTGTAGGAAGCACACTTCTTTAGTTCTGAGCAAGCTGACTGTTCTGGCTATATAGGAAACACAGTAGAGTAGAAGAGTGCTCCTTTCTCAAAATTAGAGTGTGTTTCTTGTAAGGCGAGCTAGAGTTGATTTCCCTTTCATAAACGGAGTTGAATCACATGCAGTTTCTGGTCCTAGCAGCAAGAGTTGTTTTCTGGTAAGGAGAGTCACTATTGTGCTCATTTGGCCATACACAATGCAAATAGCACTCGCTTCTGTTCTCAGCAAGTGCAGTGTATTGGACGCAAGAGAAAGTACTGTTCTTGTCAGTACCCTAAGCAGAGTTGAACTAGTTATGGCCATTGTGTGTAGGAAGCACAGTTCTTTGGTTCTGAGCAAGCTGACTGTTCTGGCTCTATAGGAAACACAGTAGAGTAGAAGAGTGCTGCTTTCTCAAAAGCAGAGTGTGTTTCTTGTAAGGCGAGCCAGAGTTTAATTCCCTTTCACAAACGGAGCGGAATCACATGCAATTTCTGGTCCTAGCAGCAAGAGTTGTTTTCTGGTAAGGAGATTCACTATTGTGCTCAATTGGCCTTACACAGTGCAAATAGCACTCGCGTCTTATCCCAGGAAAGGCAGTGTATTGGACGCAAGAGAAACTACTGTTCTTGTCAGTTTCCTAAGCAGAGTTGAATTAGATATGGCCCTTGTGTGTAGGAAGCACACTTCTTTAGTTCTGAGCAAGCTGACTGTTCTGGCTATATAGGAAACACAGTAGAGTAGAAGAGTGCTGCTTTCTCTAAAGCAGAGTGTGTTTCTTGTAAGGCGAGCTAGAGTTGATTTCCCTTTCAAAAGTGGATTTGAATCACATGCAGTTTCTGGTCCTAGCAACAAAAGTTGTTTTCTGGTAAGGAGAGTCACTATTGTGCTTATGCAGTGCAAATAGAGCTAGATTTGTATTCCCTTTCATAAACGGAGTTGAATCACATGCAGTTTGTCGTCCTAGCATCAAGAGTTGTTTTCTGGTAAGGAGAGTCACTATTGTGCTCAATTGGCCATACACATTGCAAATAGCACTCGCGTCACTTCCCAGCAAATGCAGTGTATTGGACGCAAGAGAAACTACTGTTCTTGTCAGTTTCCTAAGCAGAGTTGAATTAGATATGGCCCTTGTGTGTAGGAAGCACAGGTCTTTAGTTCTGAGGAAGCTGACAGTTCTGGCTATATAGGAAACACAGTAGAGTAGAAGAGTGCTGCTTTCTCTAAAGCAGAGTGTGTTTCTTGTAAGGCGAGCTAGAGTTGATTTCCCTTTCAAAAGTGGATTTGAATCACATGCAGTTTCTGGTCCTAGCAACAAAAGTTGTTTTCTGGTAAGGAGAGTCACCATTGTGCTTATGCAGTGCAAATAGAGCTAGATTTGTATTCCCTTTCATAAACGGAGTTGAATCACATGCAGTTTCTGGTCCTAGCATCAAGAGTTGTTTTCTGGTAAGGAGAGTCACTATTGTGCTCATTTGGCCATACACAATGCAAATAGCACTCGCTTCTGTTCTCAGCAAGTGCAGTGTATTGGACGCAAGAGAAACTACTGTTCTTGTCAGTTTCCTAAGCAGAGTTGAATTAGATATGGCCCTTGTGTGTAGGAAGCACAGTTCTTTAGTTCTGAGCAAGCTGACAGTTCTGGCTATATAGGAAACACAGTAGAGTAGAAGAGTGCTGCTTTCTCTAAAGCAGAGTGTGTTTCTTGTAAGGCGAGCTAGAGTTGATTTCCCTTTCATAAACGGAGTTGAATCACATACAGATTCTGGTCCTAGCAACAAAAGTTGTTTTCTGGTAAGGAGAGTCACTATTGTGCTTATCCAGTGCAAATAGAGCTAGAATTGAATTCCCTTTCATAAACGGAGTTGAATCACATGCAGTTTCTGGTCCTAGCAGCAAGAGTTGTTTTCTGGTAAGGAGAGTCACTATTGTGCTCAATTGGCCATACCCAGTACAAATAGGACTGGCGTCTGTTCCCAGCAAGTGCAGTGTATTGGACGCAAGACAAGAGACTGTTCTTTTCAGTTTCCTAAGCAGAGTTGAACTAGATATGGCCCGTGAGTGTAGGAAGCACAGTTCTTTGGTTCTAAGCAAGCTGACTGTTCTGGCTATATAGGAAACAGAGTAGAGTAGAAGAGTGCTGCTTTCTCAAAAGCAGAGTGTGTTTCTTGTAAGGCAAGCTAGAGTTTAATTCCCTTTCATAAACGGAGTTGAATCACATGCAGTTTGTCGTCCTAGCATCAAGAGTTGTTTTCTGGTAAGGAGAGTCACTATTGTGCTCAATTGGCCATACACATTGCAAATAGCACTCGCGTCTCTTCCCAGCAAATGCAGTGTATTGGACGCAAGAGAAACTACTGTTCTTGTCAGTTTCCTAAGCAGAGTTGAATTAGATATGGCCCTTGTGTGTAGGAAGCACAGGTCTTTAGTTCTGAGGAAGCTGACAGTTCTGGCTATATAGGAAACACAGTAGAGTAGAAGAGTGCTGCTTTCTCTAAAGCAGAGTGTGTTTCTTGTAAGGCGAGCTAGAGTTGATTTCCCTTTCATAAACGGAGTTGAATCACATGCAGTTTCTGGTCCTAGCAGCAAAAGTTGTTTTCTGGTAAGGAGATTCACTATTGTGCTCAATTGTCCTTGCACATTGCAAATAGCACTCGCGTCTTATCCCAGCAAATGCAGTGTATTGGACGCAAGAGAAACTACTGTTCTTGTCAGTTTCCTAAGCCGAGTTGAATTAGATATGGCCCTTGTGTGTAGGAAGCACAGTTCTTTAGTTCTGAGCAAGCTGACAGTTCTGGCTATATAGGAAACACAGTAGAGTAGAAGAGTGCTGCTTTCTCTAAAGCAGAGTGTGTTTCTTGTAAGGCGAGCTAGAGTTGATTTCCCTTTCATAAACGGAGTTGAATCACATGCAGTTTCTGGTCCTAGCACCAAGAGTTGTTTTCTGGTAAGGAGAGTCACTATTGTGCTCATTTGGCCATACACAATGCAAATAGCACTCGCTTCTGTTCTCAGCAAGTGCAGTGTATTGGACGCAAGAGAAAGTACTGTTTTTGTCAGTTTCCTAAGCAGAGTTGAACTAGTTATGGCCATTGTGTGTAGGAAGCACAGTTCTTTGGTTCTGAGCAAGCTGACTGTTCTGGCTCTATAGGAAACACAGTAGAGTAGAAGAGTGCTGCTTTCTCAAAAGCAGAGTGTGTTTCTTGTAAGGCGAGCTAGAGTTGATTTCCCTTTCAAAAGCGGATTTGAATCACATGCAGTTTCTGGTCCTAGCAACAAAAGTTGTTTTCTGGTAAGGAGAGTCACTATTGTGCTTATCCAGTGCAAATAGAGCTAGAGTTGTATTCCCTTTCATAAAAGGAGTTGAATCACATGCAGTTTCTGGTCCTAGCAGCAAGAGTTGTTTTCTGGTAAGGGGAGTCACTATTGTACTCAATTGGCCATACACATTGCAAATAGCACTCGCGTCACTTCCCAGCAAATGCAGTGTATTGGACGCAAGAGAAACTACTGTTCTTGTCAGTTTCCTAAGCAGAGTTGAATTAGATATGGCCCTTGTGTGTAGGATGCACAGTTCTTTAGTTCTGAGCAAGCTGACAGTTATGGCTATATGGGAAACACAGTAGAGTAGAAGAGTGCTGCTTTCTCTAAAGCAGAGTGTGTTTCTTGTAAGGCGAGCTAGAGTTGCTTTCCCTTTCATAAACGGAGTTGAATCACATGCAGTTTCTGGTCCTAGCACCAAGAGTTATTTTCTGGTAAGGAGAGTCACTATTGTGCTCAATTGGCCTTACACAATGCAAATAGCACTCGCTTCTGTTCTCAGGAAGTGCAGTGTATTGGACGCAAGAGAAACTACTGTTCTTGTCAGTTTCTTAAGTAGAGTTGAACTAGTTATGGCCGTTGTGTGTAGGAAGCACAGTTCTTTGGTTCTGAGCAAGCTGACTGTTCTGGCTCTATAGGAAACACAGTAGAGTAGAAGAGTGCTGCTTTCTCAAAAGCAGATTGTGTTTCTTGTAAGGCGAGCCAGAGTTTAATTCCCTTTCATAAACGGAGCTGAATCACATGCAGTTTCTGGTCCTAGCAGCAAGAGTTGTTTTCTGGTAAGGAGATTCACTATTGTGCTCAATTGGCCATACACATTGCAAATAGCACTCGCGTCTCTTCCCAGCAAATGCAGTGTATTGGACGCAAGAGAAACTACTGTTCTTGTCAGTTTCCTAAGCAGAGTTGAATTAGATATTGCCCTTGTGTGTAGGAAGCACAGTTCTTTAGTTCTGAGCAAGCTGACAGTTCTGGCTATACAGGAAACACAGTAGAGTAGAAGAGTGCTGTTTTCTCTAAAGCAGAATGTGTTTCTTGTAAGGCGAGCTAGCGTTGATTTCCCTTTCATAAACGGAGTTGAATCACATGCAGTTTCTGGTCCTAGCAGCAAAAGTTGTGTTCTGGTAAGGAGATTCACTCTTGTGCTCAATTGGCCTTACACAGTGCAAATAGCACTCGCGTCTTATCCCAGCAAATGCAGTGTATTGGACGCAAGAGAAACTACTGTTCTTGTCAGTTTCCTAAGCAGAGTTGAATTAGATATGGCCCTTGTGTGTAGGAAGCACACTTCTTTAGTTCTGAGCAAGCTGACTGTTCTGGCTATATAGGAAACACAGTAGAGTAGAAGAGTGCTGCTTTCTCTAAAGCAGAGTGTGTTTCTTGTAAGGCGAGCTAGAGTTGATTTCCCTTTCATAAACGGAGTTGAATCACATACAGTTTCTGGTCCTACAACCAAAAGTTGTTTTCTGGTAAGGAGAGTCACTATTGTGCTTATGCAGTGCAAATAGAGCTAGATTTGTATTCCCTTTCATAAACGGAGTTGAATCACATGCAGTTTCCGGTCCTAGCATCAAGAGTTGTTTTCTGGTAAGGAGAGTCACTATTGTGCTCATTTGGCCATACCCAGTGCAAATAGCACTCGCGTCTGTTCCCAGCAAGTGAAGTGTATTGGACGCAAGACAAGAGACTGTTCTTTTCAGTTTCCTAAGCAGAGTTGATCTAGATATGTCCCTTGTGTGTAGGATGCACAGTTCTTTAGTTCTGAGCAAGGTGACAGTTCTGGCTATGTAGGAAACACAGTAGAGTAGAAGAGTGCTGCTTTCTCTAAAGCAGAGTGTGTTTCTTGTAAGGCGAGCTAGAGTTGATTTCCCTTTCATAAACGGAGTTGAATCACATGCAGTTTCTGGTCCTAGCAACAAAATTCGTTTTCTGGTAAGGAGAGTCACTATTGTGCTCATTTGGCCATACACAATGCAAATAGCACTCGCTTCTGTTCTCAGCAAGTGCAGTGTATTGGACGCAAGAGAAACTACTGTTCTTGTCAGTTTCCTAAGCAGAGTTGAATTAGATATGGCCCTTGTGTGTAGGAAGCACAGTTCTTTAGTTCTGAGCAAGCTGACAGTTCTGGCTATATAGGAAACACAGTAGAGTAGAAGAGTGATGCTTTCTCTAAAGCAGAGTGTGTTTCTTGTAAGGCAAGCTAGAGTTGATTTCCCTTTCATAAACGGAGTTGAATCACATACAGATTCTGGTCCTAGCAACAAAAGTTGTTTTCTGGTAAGGAGAGTCACTATTGTGCTTATCCAGTGCAAATAGAGCTAGAATTGAATTCCCTTTCATAAACGGAGTTGAATCACATGCAGTTTCTGGTCCTAGCAGCAAGAGTTGTTTTCTGGTAAGGAGAGTCACTATTCTGCTCAATTGGCCATACCCAGTGCAAATAGGACTGGCGTCTGTTCCCAGGAAGTGCAGTGTATTGGACGCAAGACAAGAGACTGTTCTTTTCAGTTTCCTAAGCAGAGTTGAACTAGATATGGCCCGTGAGTGTAGGAAGCACAGTTCTTTGGTTCTGAGCAAGCTGACTGTTCTGGCTATATAGGAAACAGAGTAGAGTAGAAGAGTGCTGCTTTCTCAAAAGCAGAGTGTGTTTCTTGTAAGGCAAGCTAGAGTTTAATTCCCTTTCATAAACGGAGTTGAATCACATGCAGTTTGTGGTCCTAGCAGCAAGAGTTGTTTTCTGGTAAGGAGAGTCACTATTGTGCTCAATTGGCCATACACATTGCAAATAGCACTCGCGTCTCTTCCCAGCAAATGCAGTGTATTGGACGCAAGAGAAACTACTGTTCTTGTCAGTTTCATAAGCAGAGTTGAATTAGATATGGCCCTTGTGTGTAGGAAGCACAGGTCTTTAGTTCTGAGGAAGCTGACAGTTCTGGCTATATAGGAAACACAGTAGAGTAGAAGAGTGCTGCTTTAAGTAAAGCAGAGTGTGTTTCTTGTAAGGCGAGCTAGAGTTGATTTCCCTTTCATAAACGTAGTTGAATCACATGCAGTTTCTGGTCCTAGCAGCAAAAGTTGTTTTCTGGTAAGGAGATTCACTATTGTGCTCAATTGGCCTTGCACAGTGCAAATAGCACTCGCGTCTTATCCCAGCAAATGCAGTGTTTTGGACGCAAGAGAAACTACTGTTCTTGTCAGTTTCCTAAGCCGAGTTGAATTAGATATGGCCCTTGTGTGTAGGAAGCACAGTTCTTTAGTTCTGAGCAAGCTGACAGTTCTGGCTATATAGGAAACACAGTAGAGTAGAAGAGTGCTGCTTTCTCTAAAGCAGAGTGTGTTTCTTGTAAGGCGAGCTAGAGTTGATTTTCCTTTCATAAACGGAGTTGAATCACATGCAGTTTCTGGTCCTAGCACCAAGAGTTGTTTTCTGGTAAGGAGAGTCACTATTGTGCTCATTTGGCCATACACAATGCAAATAGCACTCGCTTCTGTTCTCAGCAAGTGCAGTGTATTGGACGCAAGAGAAAGTACTGTTTTTGTCAGTTTCCTAAGCAGAGTTGAACTAGTTATGGCCATTGTGTGTAGGAAGCACAGTTCTTTGGTTCTGAGCAAGCTGACTGTTCTGGCTCTATAGGAAACACAGTAGAGTAGAAGAGTGCTGCTTTCTCAAAAGCAGAGTGTGTTTCTTGTAAGGCGAGCTAGAGTTGATTTCCCTTTCAAAAGCGGATTTGAATCACATGCAGTTTCTGGTCCTAGCAACAAAAGTTGTTTTCTGGTAAGGAGAGTCACTATTGTGCTTATCCAGTGCAAATAGAGCTAGAGTTGTATTCCCTTTCATAAAAGGAGTTGAATCACATGCAGTTTCTGGTCCTAGCAGCAAAAGTTGTGTTCTGGTAAGGAGATTCACTCTTGTGCTCAATTGGCCTTACACAGTGCAAATAGCACTCGCGTCTTATCCCAGCAAATGCAGTGTATTGGACGCAAGAGAAACTACTGTTCTTGTCAGTTTCCTAAGCAGAGTTGAATTAGATATGGCCCTTGTGTGTAGGAAGCACAGTTCTTTAGTTCTGAGCAAGCTGACTGTTCTGGCTATATAGGAAACACAGTAGAGTAGAAGAGTGCTGCTTTCTCTAAAGCAGAGTGTGTTTCTTGTAAGGCGAGCTAGAGTTGATTTCCCTTTCATAAACGGAGTTGAATCACATACAGTTTCTGGTCCTACAACCAAAAGTTGTTTTCTGGTAAGGAGAGTCACTATTGTGCTTATGCAGTGCAAATAGAGCTAGATTTGTATTCCCTTTCATAAACGGAGTTGAATCACATGCAGTTTCCGGTCCTAGCATCAAGAGTTGTTTTCTGGTAAGGAGAGTCACTATTGTGCTCATTTGGCCATACCCAGTGCAAATAGCACTCGCGTCTGTTCCCAGCAAGTGAAGTGTATTGGACGCAAGACAAGAGACTGTTCTTTTCAGTTTCCTAAGCAGAGTTGATCTAGATATGTCCCTTGTGTGTAGGATGCACAGTTCTTTAGTTCTGAGCAAGGTGACAGTTCTGGCTATGTAGGAAACACAGTAGAGTAGAAGAGTGCTGCTTTCTCTAAAGCAGAGTGTGTTTCTTGTAAGGCGAGCTAGAGTTGATTTCCCTTTCATAAACGGAGTTGAATCACATGCAGTTTCTGGTCCTAGCAACAAAATTCGTTTTCTGGTAAGGAGAGTCACTATTGTGCTCATTTGGCCATACACAATGCAAATAGCACTCGCTTCTGTTCTCAGCAAGTGCAGTGTATTGGACGCAAGAGAAACTACTGTTCTTGTCAGTTTCCTAAGCAGAGTTGAATTAGATATGGCCCTTGTGTGTAGGAAGCACAGTTCTTTAGTTCTGAGCAAGCTGACAGTTCTGGCTATATAGGAAACACAGTAGAGTAGAAGAGTGATGCTTTCTCTAAAGCAGAGTGTGTTTCTTGTAAGGCAAGCTAGAGTTGATTTCCCTTTCATAAACGGAGTTGAATCACATACAGATTCTGGTCCTAGCAACAAAAGTTGTTTTCTGGTAAGGAGAGTCACTATTGTGCTTATCCAGTGCAAATAGAGCTAGAATTGAATTCCCTTTCATAAACGGAGTTGAATCACATGCAGTTTCTGGTCCTAGCAGCAAGAGTTGTTTTCTGGTAAGGAGAGTCACTATTCTGCTCAATTGGCCATACCCAGTGCAAATAGGACTGGCGTCTGTTCCCAGGAAGTGCAGTGTATTGGACGCAAGACAAGAGACTGTTCTTTTCAGTTTCCTAAGCAGAGTTGAACTAGATATGGCCCGTGAGTGTAGGAAGCACAGTTCTTTGGTTCTGAGCAAGCTGACTGTTCTGGCTATATAGGAAACAGAGTAGAGTAGAAGAGTGCTGCTTTCTCAAAAGCAGAGTGTGTTTCTTGTAAGGCAAGCTAGAGTTTAATTCCCTTTCATAAACGGAGTTGAATCACATGCAGTTTGTGGTCCTAGCAGCAAGAGTTGTTTTCTGGTAAGGAGAGTCACTATTGTGCTCAATTGGCCATACACATTGCAAATAGCACTCGCGTCTCTTCCCAGCAAATGCAGTGTATTGGACGCAAGAGAAACTACTGTTCTTGTCAGTTTCATAAGCAGAGTTGAATTAGATATGGCCCTTGTGTGTAGGAAGCACAGGTCTTTAGTTCTGAGGAAGCTGACAGTTCTGGCTATATAGGAAACACAGTAGAGTAGAAGAGTGCTGCTTTAAGTAAAGCAGAGTGTGTTTCTTGTAAGGCGAGCTAGAGTTGATTTCCCTTTCATAAACGTAGTTGAATCACATGCAGTTTCTGGTCCTAGCAGCAAAAGTTGTTTTCTGGTAAGGAGATTCACTATTGTGCTCAATTGGCCTTGCACAGTGCAAATAGCACTCGCGTCTTATCCCAGCAAATGCAGTGTTTTGGACGCAAGAGAAACTACTGTTCTTGTCAGTTTCCTAAGCCGAGTTGAATTAGATATGGCCCTTGTGTGTAGGAAGCACAGTTCTTTAGTTCTGAGCAAGCTGACAGTTCTGGCTATATAGGAAACACAGTAGAGTAGAAGAGTGCTGCTTTCTCTAAAGCAGAGTGTGTTTCTTGTAAGGCGAGCTAGAGTTGATTTCCCTTTCATAAACGGAGTTGAATCACATGCAGTTTCTGGTCCTAGCACCAAGAGTTGTTTTCTGGTAAGGAGAGTCACTATTGTGCTCATTTGGCCATACACAATGCAAATAGCACTCGCTTCTGTTCTCAGCAAGTGCAGTGTATTGGACGCAAGAGAAAGTACTGTTTTTGTCAGTTTCCTAAGCAGAGTTGAACTAGTTATGGCCATTGTGTGTAGGAAGCACAGTTCTTTGGTTCTGAGCAAGCTGACTGTTCTGGCTCTATAGGAAACACAGTAGAGTAGAAGAGTGCTGCTTTCTCAAAAGCAGAGTGTGTTTCTTGTAAGGCGAGCTAGAGTTGATTTCCCTTTCAAAAGCGGATTTGAATCACATGCAGTTTCTGGTCCTAGCAACAAAAGTTGTTTTCTGGTAAGGAGAGTCACTATTGTGCTTATCCAGTGCAAATAGAGCTAGAGTTGTATTCCCTTTCATAAAAGGAGTTGAATCACATGCAGTTTCTGGTCCTAGCAGCAAGAAGTTGTGTTCTGGTAAGAAGATTCACTATTGTGCTCAATTGGCCTTACACAGTGCAAATAGCACTCGCGTCTTATCCCAGCAAATGCAGTGTATTGGACGCAAGAGAAACTACTGTTCTTGTCAGTTTCCTAAGCAGAGTTGAATTAGATATGGCCCTTGTGTGTAGGAAGCACACTTCTTTAGTTCTGAGCAAGCTGACTGTTCTGGCTATATAGGAAACACAGTAGAGTAGAAGAGTGCTGCTTTCTCTAAAGCAGAGTGTGTTTCTTGTAAGGCGAGCTAGAGTTGATTTCCCTTTCATAAACGGAGTTGAATCACATACAGTTTCTGGTCCTACAACCAAAAGTTGTTTTCTGGTAAGGAGAGTCACTATTGTGCTTATGCAGTGCAAATAGAGCTAGATTTGTATTCCCTTTCATAAACGGAGTTGAATCACATGCAGTTTCCGGTCCTAGCATCAAGAGTTGTTTTCTGGTAAGGAGAGTCACTATTGTGCTCATTTGGCCATACCCAGTGCAAATAGCACTCGCGTCTGTTCCCAGCAAGTGAAGTGTATTGGACGCAAGACAAGAGACTGTTCTTTTCAGTTTCCTAAGCAGAGTTGATCTAGATATGTCCCTTGTGTGTAGGATGCACAGTTCTTTAGTTCTGAGCAAGGTGACAGTTCTGGCTATGTAGGAAACACAGTAGAGTAGAAGAGTGCTGCTTTCTCTAAAGCAGAGTGTGTTTCTTGTAAGGCGAGCTAGAGTTGATTTCCCTTTCATAAACGGAGTTGAATCACATGCAGTTTCTGGTCCTAGCAACAAAATTCGTTTTCTGGTAAGGAGAGTCACTATTGTGCTCATTTGGCCATACACAATGCAAATAGCACTCGCTTCTGTTCTCAGCAAGTGCAGTGTATTGGACGCAAGAGAAACTACTGTTCTTGTCAGTTTCCTAAGCAGAGTTGAATTAGATATGGCCCTTGTGTGTAGGAAGCACAGTTCTTTAGTTCTGAGCAAGCTGACAGTTCTGGCTATATAGGAAACACAGTAGAGTAGAAGAGTGATGCTTTCTCTAAAGCAGAGTGTGTTTCTTGTAAGGCAAGCTAGAGTTGATTTCCCTTTCATAAACGGAGTTGAATCACATACAGATTCTGGTCCTAGCAACAAAAGTTGTTTTCTGGTAAGGAGAGTCACTATTGTGCTTATCCAGTGCAAATAGAGCTAGAATTGAATTCCCTTTCATAAACGGAGTTGAATCACATGCAGTTTCTGGTCCTAGCAGCAAGAGTTGTTTTCTGGTAAGGAGAGTCACTATTGTGCTCAATTGGCCATACCCAGTGCAAATAGGACTGGCGTCTGTTCCCAGCAAGTGCAGTGTATTGGACGCAAGACAAGAGACTGTTCTTTTCAGTTTCCTAAGCAGAGTTGAACTAGATATGGCCCGTGAGTGTAGGAAGCACAGTTCTTTGGTTCTGAGCAAGCTGACTGTTCTGGCTATATAGGAAACAGAGTAGAGTAGAAGAGTGCTGCTTTCTCAAAAGCAGAGTGTGTTTCTTGTAAGGCAAGCTAGAGTTTAATTCCCTTTCATAAACGGAGTTGAATCACATGCAGTTTGTGGTCCTAGCAGCAAGAGTTGTTTTCTGGTAAGGAGAGTCACTATTGTGCTCAATTGGCCATACACATTGCAAATAGCACTCGCGTCTCTTCCCAGCAAATGCAGTGTATTGGACGCAAGAGAAACTACTGTTCTTGTCAGTTTCCTAAGCAGAGTTGAATTAGATATGGCCCTTGTGTGTAGGAAGCACAGGTCTTTAGTTCTGAGGAAGCTGACAGTTCTGGCTATATAGGAAACACAGTAGAGTAGAAGAGTGCTGCTTTAAGTAAAGCAGAGTGTGTTTCTTGTAAGGCGAGCTAGAGTTGATTTCCCTTTCATAAACGGAGTTGAATCACATGCAGTTTCTGGTCCTAGCAGCAAAAGTTGTTTTCTGGTAAGGAGATTCACTATTGTGCTCAATTGGCCTTGCACAGTGCAAATAGCACTCGCGTCTTATCCCAGCAAATGCAGTGTTTTGGACGCAAGAGAAACTACTGTTCTTGTCAGTTTCCTAAGCCGAGTTGAATTAGATATGGCCCTTGTGTGTAGGAAGCACAGTTCTTTAGTTCTGAGCAAGCTGACAGTTCTGGCTATATAGGAAACACAGTAGAGTAGAAGAGTGCTGCTTTCTCTAAAGCAGAGTGTGTTTCTTGTAAGGCGAGCTAGAGTTGATTTTCCTTTCATAAACGGAGTTGAATCACATGCAGTTTCTGGTCCTAGCACCAAGAGTTGTTTTCTGGTAAGGAGAGTCACTATTGTGCTCATTTGGCCATACACAATGCAAATAGCACTCGCTTCTGTTCTCAGCAAGTGCAGTGTATTGGACGCAAGAGAAAGTACTGTTTTTGTCAGTTTCCTAAGCAGAGTTGAACTAGTTATGGCCATTGTGTGTAGGAAGCACAGTTCTTTGGTTCTGAGCAAGCTGACTGTTCTGGCTCTATAGGAAACACAGTAGAGTAGAAGAGTGCTGCTTTCTCAAAAGCAGAGTGTGTTTCTTGTAAGGCGAGCTAGAGTTGATTTCCCTTTCAAAAGCGGATTTGAATCACATGCAGTTTCTGGTCCTAGCAACAAAAGTTGTTTTCTGGTAAGGAGAGTCACTATTGTGCTTATCCAGTGCAAATAGAGCTAGAGTTGTATTCCCTTTCATAAAAGGAGTTGAATCACATGCAGTTTCTGGTCCTAGCAGCAAGAAGTTGTGTTCTGGTAAGGAGATTCACTCTTGTGCTCAATTGGCCTTACACAGTGCAAATAGCACTCGCGTCTTATCCCAGCAAATGCAGTGTATTGGACGCAAGAGAAACTACTGTTCTTGTCAGTTTCCTAAGCAGAGTTGAATTAGATATGGCCCTTGTGTGTAGGAAGCACAGAGAAGCTGACTACACAGTGTTCTTGTCAGTTTCCTAAGCAGAGTTGAATTAGATATGGCCCTTGTGTGTAGGAAGCACACTTCTTTAGTTCTGAGCAAGCTGACTGTTCTGGCTATATAGGAAACACAGTAGAGTAGAAGAGTGCTGCTTTCTCTAAAGCAGAGTGTGTTTCTTGTAAGGCGAGCTAGAGTTGATTTCCCTTTCATAAACGGAGTTGAATCACATACAGTTTCTGGTCCTACAACCAAAAGTTGTTTTCTGGTAAGGAGAGTCACTATTGTGCTTATGCAGTGCAAATAGAGCTAGATTTGTATTCCCTTTCATAAACGGAGTTGAATCACATGCAGTTTCCGGTCCTAGCATCAAGAGTTGTTTTCTGGTAAGGAGAGTCACTATTGTGCTCATTTGGCCATACCCAGTGCAAATAGCACTCGCGTCTGTTCCCAGCAAGTGAAGTGTATTGGACGCAAGACAAGAGACTGTTCTTTTCAGTTTCCTAAGCAGAGTTGATCTAGATATGTCCCTTGTGTGTAGGATGCACAGTTCTTTAGTTCTGAGCAAGGTGACAGTTCTGGCTATGTAGGAAACACAGTAGAGTAGAAGAGTGCTGCTTTCTCTAAAGCAGAGTGTGTTTCTTGTAAGGCGAGCTAGAGTTGATTTCCCTTTCATAAACGGAGTTGAATCACATGCAGTTTCTGGTCCTAGCAACAAAATTCGTTTTCTGGTAAGGAGAGTCACTATTGTGCTCATTTGGCCATACACAATGCAAATAGCACTCGCTTCTGTTCTCAGCAAGTGCAGTGTATTGGACGCAAGAGAAACTACTGTTCTTGTCAGTTTCCTAAGCAGAGTTGAATTAGATATGGCCCTTGTGTGTAGGAAGCACAGTTCTTTAGTTCTGAGCAAGCTGACAGTTCTGGCTATATAGGAAACACAGTAGAGTAGAAGAGTGATGCTTTCTCTAAAGCAGAGTGTGTTTCTTGTAAGGCAAGCTAGAGTTGATTTCCCTTTCATAAACGGAGTTGAATCACATACAGATTCTGGTCCTAGCAACAAAAGTTGTTTTCTGGTAAGGAGAGTCACTATTGTGCTTATCCAGTGCAAATAGAGCTAGAATTGAATTCCCTTTCATAAACGGAGTTGAATCACATGCAGTTTCTGGTCCTAGCAGCAAGAGTTGTTTTCTGGTAAGGAGAGTCACTATTCTGCTCAATTGGCCATACCCAGTGCAAATAGGACTGGCGTCTGTTCCCAGGAAGTGCAGTGTATTGGACGCAAGACAAGAGACTGTTCTTTTCAGTTTCCTAAGCAGAGTTGAACTAGATATGGCCCGTGAGTGTAGGAAGCACAGTTCTTTGGTTCTGAGCAAGCTGACTGTTCTGGCTATATAGGAAACAGAGTAGAGTAGAAGAGTGCTGCTTTCTCAAAAGCAGAGTGTGTTTCTTGTAAGGCAAGCTAGAGTTTAATTCCCTTTCATAAACGGAGTTGAATCACATGCAGTTTGTGGTCCTAGCAGCAAGAGTTGTTTTCTGGTAAGGAGAGTCACTATTGTGCTCAATTGGCCATACACATTGCAAATAGCACTCGCGTCTCTTCCCAGCAAATGCAGTGTATTGGACGCAAGAGAAACTACTGTTCTTGTCAGTTTCATAAGCAGAGTTGAATTAGATATGGCCCTTGTGTGTAGGAAGCACAGGTCTTTAGTTCTGAGGAAGCTGACAGTTCTGGCTATATAGGAAACACAGTAGAGTAGAAGAGTGCTGCTTTAAGTAAAGCAGAGTGTGTTTCTTGTAAGGCGAGCTAGAGTTGATTTCCCTTTCATAAACGGAGTTGAATCACATGCAGTTTCTGGTCCTAGCAGCAAAAGTTGTTTTCTGGTAAGGAGATTCACTATTGTGCTCAATTGGCCTTGCACAGTGCAAATAGCACTCGCGTCTTATCCCAGCAAATGCAGTGTTTTGGACGCAAGAGAAACTACTGTTCTTGTCAGTTTCCTAAGCCGAGTTGAATTAGATATGGCCCTTGTGTGTAGGAAGCACAGTTCTTTAGTTCTGAGCAAGCTGACAGTTCTGGCTATATAGGAAACACAGTAGAGTAGAAGAGTGCTGCTTTCTCTAAAGCAGAGTGTGTTTCTTGTAAGGCGAGCTAGAGTTGATTTTCCTTTCATAAACGGAGTTGAATCACATGCAGTTTCTGGTCCTAGCACCAAGAGTTGTTTTCTGGTAAGGAGAGTCACTATTGTGCTCATTTGGCCATACACAATGCAAATAGCACTCGCTTCTGTTCTCAGCAAGTGCAGTGTATTGGACGCAAGAGAAAGTACTGTTTTTGTCAGTTTCCTAAGCAGAGTTGAACTAGTTATGGCCATTGTGTGTAGGAAGCACAGTTCTTTGGTTCTGAGCAAGCTGACTGTTCTGGCTCTATAGGAAACACAGTAGAGTAGAAGAGTGCTGCTTTCTCAAAAGCAGAGTGTGTTTCTTGTAAGGCGAGCTAGAGTTGATTTCCCTTTCAAAAGCGGATTTGAATCACATGCAGTTTCTGGTCCTAGCAACAAAAGATGTTTTCTGGTAAGGAGAGTCACTATTGTGCTTATCCAGTGCAAATAGAGCTAGAGTTGTATTCCCTTTCATAAAAGGAGTTGAATCACATGCAGTTTCCGGTCCTAGCATCAAGAGTTGTTTTCTGGTAAGGAGAGTCACTATTGTGCTCATTTGGCCATACCCAGTGCAAATAGCACTCGCGTCTGTTCCCAGCAAGTGAAGTGTATTGGACGCAAGACAAGAGACTGTTCTTTTCAGTTTCCTAAGCAGAGTTGATCTAGATATGTCCCTTGTGTGTAGGATGCACAGTTCTTTAGTTCTGAGCAAGGTGACAGTTCTGGCTATGTAGGAAACACAGTAGAGTAGAAGAGTGCTGCTTTCTCTAAAGCAGAGTGTGTTTCTTGTAAGGCGAGCTAGAGTTGATTTCCCTTTCATAAACGGAGTTGAATCACATGCAGTTTCTGGTCCTAGCAACAAAATTCGTTTTCTGGTAAGGAGAGTCACTATTGTGCTCATTTGGCCATACACAATGCAAATAGCACTCGCTTCTGTTCTCAGCAAGTGCAGTGTATTGGACGCAAGAGAAACTACTGTTCTTGTCAGTTTCCTAAGCAGAGTTGAATTAGATATGGCCCTTGTGTGTAGGAAGCACAGTTCTTTAGTTCTGAGCAAGCTGACAGTTCTGGCTATATAGGAAACACAGTAGAGTAGAAGAGTGATGCTTTCTCTAAAGCAGAGTGTGTTTCTTGTAAGGCAAGCTAGAGTTGATTTCCCTTTCATAAACGGAGTTGAATCACATACAGATTCTGGTCCTAGCAACAAAAGTTGTTTTCTGGTAAGGAGAGTCACTATTGTGCTTATCCAGTGCAAATAGAGCTAGAATTGAATTCCCTTTCATAAACGGAGTTGAATCACATGCAGTTTCTGGTCCTAGCAGCAAGAGTTGTTTTCTGGTAAGGAGAGTCACTATTCTGCTCAATTGGCCATACCCAGTGCAAATAGGACTGGCGTCTGTTCCCAGGAAGTGCAGTGTATTGGACGCAAGACAAGAGACTGTTCTTTTCAGTTTCCTAAGCAGAGTTGAACTAGATATGGCCCGTGAGTGTAGGAAGCACAGTTCTTTGGTTCTGAGCAAGCTGACTGTTCTGGCTATATAGGAAACAGAGTAGAGTAGAAGAGTGCTGCTTTCTCAAAAGCAGAGTGTGTTTCTTGTAAGGCAAGCTAGAGTTTAATTCCCTTTCATAAACGGAGTTGAATCACATGCAGTTTGTGGTCCTAGCAGCAAGAGTTGTTTTCTGGTAAGGAGAGTCACTATTGTGCTCAATTGGCCATACACATTGCAAATAGCACTCGCGTCTCTTCCCAGCAAATGCAGTGTATTGGACGCAAGAGAAACTACTGTTCTTGTCAGTTTCATAAGCAGAGTTGAATTAGATATGGCCCTTGTGTGTAGGAAGCACAGGTCTTTAGTTCTGAGGAAGCTGACAGTTCTGGCTATATAGGAAACACAGTAGAGTAGAAGAGTGCTGCTTTAAGTAAAGCAGAGTGTGTTTCTTGTAAGGCGAGCTAGAGTTGATTTCCCTTTCATAAACGGAGTTGAATCACATGCAGTTTCTGGTCCTAGCAGCAAAAGTTGTTTTCTGGTAAGGAGATTCACTATTGTGCTCAATTGGCCTTGCACAGTGCAAATAGCACTCGCGTCTTATCCCAGCAAATGCAGTGTTTTGGACGCAAGAGAAACTACTGTTCTTGTCAGTTTCCTAAGCCGAGTTGAATTAGATATGGCCCTTGTGTGTAGGAAGCACAGTTCTTTAGTTCTGAGCAAGCTGACAGTTCTGGCTATATAGGAAACACAGTAGAGTAGAAGAGTGCTGCTTTCTCTAAAGCAGAGTGTGTTTCTTGTAAGGCGAGCTAGAGTTGATTTTCCTTTCATAAACGGAGTTGAATCACATGCAGTTTCTGGTCCTAGCACCAAGAGTTGTTTTCTGGTAAGGAGAGTCACTATTGTGCTCATTTGGCCATACACAATGCAAATAGCACTCGCTTCTGTTCTCAGCAAGTGCAGTGTATTGGACGCAAGAGAAAGTACTGTTTTTGTCAGTTTCCTAAGCAGAGTTGAACTAGTTATGGCCATTGTGTGTAGGAAGCACAGTTCTTTGGTTCTGAGCAAGCTGACTGTTCTGGCTCTATAGGAAACACAGTAGAGTAGAAGAGTGCTGCTTTCTCAAAAGCAGAGTGTGTTTCTTGTAAGGCGAGCTAGAGTTGATTTCCCTTTCAAAAGCGGATTTGAATCACATGCAGTTTCTGGTCCTAGCAACAAAAGTTGTTTTCTGGTAAGGAGAGTCACTATTGTGCTTATCCAGTGCAAATAGAGCTAGAGTTGTATTCCCTTTCATAAAAGGAGTTGAATCACATGCAGTTTCTGGTCCTAGCAGCAAGAGTTGTTTTCTGGTAACGAGAGTCACTATTGTGCTCATTTGGCCATACACAGTGCAAATAGCACTCGCGTCTGTTCCCAGCAAGTGAAGTGTATTGGACGCAAGACAGGAGACTGCTCTTTTCAGATTCCTAAGCAGAGTTGAACTAGATATGGCCCGTGAGTGTAGGTAGCACAGTTCTTTGGTTCTGAGCAAGCTGACTGTTCTGGCTATATAGGAAACAGAGTAGAGTAGAAGAGTGCTGCTTTCTCAAAAGCAGAGTGTGTTTCTTGTAAGGCAAGCTAGAGTTTAATTCCCTTTCATAAACGGAGTTGAATCACATGCAGTTTGTGGTCCTAGCAGCAAGAGTTGTTTTCTGGTAAGGGGAGTCACTATTGTACTCAATTGGCCATACACATTGCAAATAGCACTCGCGTCACTTCCCAGCAAATGCAGTGTATTGGACGCAAGAGAAACTACTGTTTTTGTCAGTTTCCTAAGCAGAGTTGAATTAGATATGGCCCTTGTGTGTAGGAAGCACAGTTCTTTAGTTCTGAGCAAGCTGACAGTTATGGCTATATGGGAAACACAGTAGAGTAGAAGAGTGCTGCTTTCTCTAAAGCAGAGTGTGTTTCTTGTAAGGCGAGCTAGAGTTGCTTTCCCTTTCATAAACGGAGTTGAATCACATGCAGTTTCTGGTCCTAGCACCAAGAGTTATTTTCTGGTAAGGAGAGTCACTATTGTGCTCAATTGGCCTTACACAATGCAAATAGCACTCGCTTCTGTTCTCAGGAAGTGCAGTGTATTGGACGCAAGAGAAAGTACTGTTCTTGTCAGTTTCCTAAGCAGAGTTGAACTAGTTATGGCCGTTGTGTGTAGGAAGCACAGTTCTTTGGTTCTGAGCAAGCTGACTGTTCTGGCTCTATAGGAAACACAGTAGAGTAGAAGAGTGCTGCTTTCTCAAAAGCAGAGTGTGTTTCTTGTAAGGCGAGCCAGAGTTTAATTCCCTTTCATAAACGGAGCTGAATCACATGCAGTTTCTGGTCCTAGCAGCAAGAGTTGTTTTCTGGTAAGGAGATTCACTATTGTGCTCAATTGGCCATACACATTGCAAATAGCACTCGCGTCTCTTCCCAGCAAATGCAGTGTATTGGACGCAAGAGAAACTACTGTTCTTGTCAGTTTCCTAAGCAGAGTTGAATTAGATATTGCCCTTGTGTGTAGGAAGCACAGTTCTTTAGTTCTGAGCAAGCTGACAGTTCTGGCTATATAGGAAACACAGTAGAGTAGAAGAGTGGTGTTTTCTCTAAAGCAGAATGTGTTTCTTGTAAGGCGAGCTAGAGTTGATTTCCCTTTCATAAACGGAGTTGAATCACATGCAGATTCTGTTCCTAGCAACAAAAGTTGTTTTCTGGTAAGGAGAGTCACTATTGTGCTTATCCAGTGCAAATAGAGCTAAAATTGAATTCCCTTTCATAAACGGAGTTGAATCACATGCAGTTTCTGGTCCTAGCAGCAAGAGTTGTTTTCTGGTAAGGAGAGTCACTATTGTGCTCAATTGGCCATACACATTGCAAATAGCACTCGCGTCTCTTCCCAGCAAATGCAGTGTATTGGACGCAAGAGAAACTACTGTTCTTGTCAGTTTCCTAAGCAGAGTTGAATTAGATATGGCCCCTGTGTGTAGGAAGCACAGTTCTTTAGTTCTGAGCAAGGTGACAGTTCTGACTATATAGGAAACACAGTAGAGTAGAAGAGTGCTGCTTTTTCTAAAGCAGAGTGTGTTTCTTGTAAGGCGAGCTAGAGTTGATTTCCCTTTCATAAACGGAGTTGAATCACATGCAGTTTCTGGTCCTAGCAGCAAAAGTTGTTTTCTGGTAAGGAGATTCACTATTGTGCTTAATTGACCTCACACAGTGCAAATAGCACTCGCGTCTTATCCCAGCAAATGCAGTGAATTGGACGCAAGAGAAACTACTGTTCTTGTCAGTTTCCTAAGCAGAGTTGAATTAGATATGGCCCTTGTGTGTAGGAAGCACACTTCTTTAGTTCTGAGCAAGCTGACTGTTCTGGCTATATAGGAAACACAGTAGAGTAGAAGAGTGCTCCTTTCTCAAAATTAGAGTGTGTTTCTTGTAAGGCGAGCTAGAGTTCATTTCCCTTTCATAAACGGAGTTGAATCACATGCAGTTTCTGGTCCTAGCAGCAAGAGTTGTTTTCTGGTAAGGAGAGTCACTATTGTGCTCATTTGGCCATACTCAATGCAAATAGCACTCGCTTCTGTTCTCAGCAAGTGCAGTGTATTGGACGCAAGAGAAAGTACTGTTCTTGTCAGTACCCTAAGCAGAGTTGAACTAGTTATGGCCATTGTGTGTAGGAAGCACAGTTCTTTGGTTCTGAGCAAGCTGACTGTTCTGGCTCTATAGGAAACACAGTAGAGTAGAAGAGTGCTGCTTTCTCAAAAGCAGAGTGTGTTTCTTGTAAGGCGAGCCAGAGTTTAATTCCCTTTCACAAACGGAGCGGAATCACATGCAATTTCTGGTCCTAGCAGCAAGAGTTGTTTTCTGGTAAGGAGATTCACTATTGTGCTCAATTGGCCTTACACAGTGCAAATAGCACTCGCGTCTTATCCCAGGAAAGGCAGTGTATTGAACGCAAGAGAAACTACTGTTCTTGTCAGTTTCCTAAGCAGAGTTGAATTAGATATGGCCCTTGTGTGTAGGAAGCACACTTCTTTAGTTCTGAGCAAGCTGACTGTTCTGGCTATATAGGAAACACAGTAGAGTAGAAGAGTGCTGCTTTCTCTAAAGCAGAGTGTGTTTCTTGTAAGGCGAGCTAGAGTTGATTTCCCTTTCAAAAGCGGATTTGAATCACATGCAGTTTCTGGTCCTAGCAACAAAAGTTGTTTTCTGGTAAGGAGAGTCACTATTGTGCTTATGCAGTGCAAATAGAGCTAGATTTGTATTCCCTTTCATAAACGGAGTTGAATCACATGCAGTTTCTGGTCCTAGCATCAAGAGTTGTTTTCTGGTAAGGAGAGTCACTATTGTGCTCATTTGGCCATACCCAGTGCAAATAGCACTCGCGTCTGTTCCCAGCAAGTGAAGTGTATTGGACGCAAGACAAGAGACTGTTCTTTTCAGTTTCCTAAGCAGAGTTGAACTAGATATGGCCCTTGTGTGTAGGATGCACAGTTCTTTAGTTCTGAGCAAGGTGACAGTTCTGGCTATGTAGGAAACACAGTAGAGTAGAAGAGTGCTGCTTTTTCTAAAGCAGAGTGTGTTTCTTGTAAGGCGAGCTAGAGTTGATTTCCCTTTCATAAACGGAGTTGAATCACATGCAGTTTCTGGTCCTAGCAACAAAAGTCGTTTTCTGGTAACGAGAGTCACTATTGTGCTCATTTGGCCATACACAATGCAAATAGCACTCGCTTCTGTTCTCAGCAAGTGCAGTGTATTGGACGCAAGAGAAACTACTGTTCTTGTCAGTTTCCTAAGCAGAGTTGAATTAGATATGGCCCTTGTGTGTAGGAAGCACAGTTCTTTAGTTCTGAGCAAGCTGACAGTTCTGGCTATATAGGAAACACAGTAGAGTAGAAGAGTGCTGCTTTCTCTAAAGCAGAGTGTGTTTCTTGTAAGGCGAGCTAGAGTTGATTTCCCTTTCATAAACGGAGTTGAATCACATACAGATTCTGGTCCTAGCAACAAAAGTTGTTTTCTGGTAAGGAGAGTCACTATTGTGCTTATCCAGTGCAAATAGAGCTAGAATTGAATTCCCTTTCAAAAACGGAGTTGAATCACATGCAGTTTCTGGTCCTAGCAGCAAGAGTTGTTTTCTGGTAAGGAGAGTCACTATTGTGCTCAATTGGCCATACCCAGTACAAATAGGACTGGCGTCTGTTCCCAGCAAGTGCAGTGTATTGGACGCAAGACAAGAGACTGTTCTTTTCAGTTTCCTAAGCAGAGTTGAACTAGATATGGCCCGTGAGTGTAGGAAGCACAGTTCTTTGGTTCTGAGCAAGCTGACTGTTCTGGCTATATAGGAAACAGAGTAGAGTAGAAGAGTGCTGCTTTCTCAAAAGCAGAGTGTGTTTCTTGTAAGGCAAGCTAGAGTTTAATTCCCTTTCATAAACGGAGTTGAATCACATGCAGTTTGTCGTCCTAGCATCAAGAGTTGTTTTCTGGTAAGGAGAGTCACTATTGTGCTCAATTGGCCATACACATTGCAAATAGCACTCGCGTCTCTTCCCAGCAAATGCAGTTTATTGGACGCAAGAGAAACTACTGTTCTTGTCAGTTTCCTAAGCAGAGTTGAATTAGATATGGCCCTTGTGTGTAGGAAGCACAGGTCTTTAGTACTGAGGAAGCTGACAGTTCTGGCTATATAGGAAACACAGTAGAGTAGAAGAGTGCTGCTTTCTCTAAAGCAGAGTGTGTTTCTTGTAAGGCGAGCTAGAGTTGATTTCCCTTTCATAAACGGAGTTGAATCACATGCAGTTTCTGGTCCTAGCAGCAAAAGTTGTTTTCTGGTAAGGAGATTCACTATTGTGCTCAATTGTCCTTGCACATTGCAAATAGCACTCGCGTCTTATCCCAGCAAATGCAGTGTATTGGACGCAAGAGAAACTACTGTTCTTGTCAGTTTCCAAAGCCGAGTTGAATTAGATATGGCCCTTGTGTGTAGGAAGCACAGTTCTTTAGTTCTGAGCAAGCTGACAGTTCTGGCTATATAGGAAACACAGTAGAGTAGAAGAGTGCTGCTTTCTCTAAAGCAGAGTGTGTTTCTTGTAAGGCGAGCTAGAGTTGATTTCCCTTTCATAAACGGAGTTGAATCACATGCAGTTTCTGGTCCTAGCACCAAGAGTTGTTTTCTGGTAAGGAGAGTCACTATTGTGCTCATTTGGCCATACACAATGCAAATAGCACTCGCTTCTGTTCTCAGCAAGTGCAGTGTATTGGACGCAAGAGAAAGTACTGTTTTTGTCAGTTTCCTAAGCAGAGTTGAACTAGTTATGGCCATTGTGTGTAGGAAGCACAGTTCTTTGGTTCTGAGCAAGCTGACTGTTCTGGCTCTATAGGAAACACAGTAGAGTAGAAGAGTGCTGCTTTCTCAAAAGCAGAGTGTGTTTCTTGTAAGGCGAGCTAGAGTTGATTTCCCTTTCAAAAGCGGATTTGAATCACATGCAGTTTCTGGTCCTAGCAACAAAAGTTGTTTTCTGGTAAGGAGAGTCACTATTGTGCTTATCCAGTGCAAATAGAGCTAGAGTTGTATTCCCTTTCATAAAAGGAGTTGAATCACATGCAGTTTCTGGTCCTAGCAGCAAGAGTTGTTTTCTGGTAACAAGAGTCACTATTGTGCTCATTTGGCCATACACAGTGCAAATAGCACTCGCGTCTGTTCCCAGCAAGTGAAGTGTATTGGACGCAAGACAGGAGACTGTTCTTTTCAGATTCCTAAGCAGAGTTGAACTAGATATGGCCCGTGAGTGTAGGTAGCACAGTTCTTTGGTTCTGAGCAAGCTGACTGTTCTGGCTATATAGGAAACAGAGTAGAGTAGAAGAGTGCTGCTTTCTCTAAAGCAGAGTGTGTTTCTTGTAAGGCGAGCTAGAGTTGCTTTCCCTTTCATAAACGGAGTTGAATCACATGCAGTTTCTGGTCCTAGCACCAAGAGTTATTTTCTGGTAAGGAGAGTCACTATTGTGCTCAATTGGCCTTACACAATGCAAATAGCACTCGCTTCTGTTCTCAGGAAGTGCAGTGTATTGGACGCAAGAGAAAGTACTGTTCTTGTCAGTTTCCTAAGCAGAGTTGAACTAGTTATGGCCGTTGTGTGTAGGAAGCACAGTTCTTTGGTTCTGAGCAAGCTGACTGTTCTGGCTCTATAGGAAACACAGTAGAGTAGAAGAGTGCTGCTTTCTCAAAAGCAGAGTGTGTTTCTTGTAAGGCGAGCCAGAGTTTAATTCCCTTTCATAAACGGAGCTGAATCACATGCAGTTTCTGGTCCTAGCAGCAAGAGTTGTTTTCTGGTAAGGAGATTCACTATTGTGCTCAATTGGCCATACACATTGCAAATAGCACTCGCGTCTCTTCCCAGCAAATGCAGTGTATTGGACGCAAGAGAAACTACTGTTCTTGTCAGTTTCCTAAGCAGAGTTGAATTAGATATTGCCCTTGTGTGTAGGAAGCACAGTTCTTTAGTTCTGAGCAAGCTGACAGTTCTGGCTATATAGGAAACACAGTAGAGTAGAAGAGTGCTGTTTTCTCTAAGGCAGAATGTGTTTCTTGTAAGGTGAGCTAGAGTTGATTTCCCTTTCATAAACGGAGTTGAATCACATGCAGATTCTGGTCCTAGCAACAAAAGTTGTTTTCTGGTAAGGAGAGTCACTATTGTGCTTATCCAGTGCAAATAGAGCTAAAATTGAATTCCCTTTCATAAACGGAGTTGAATCACATGCAGTTTCTGGTCCTAGCAGCAAGAGTTGTTTTCTGGTAAGGAGAGTCACTATTGTGCTCAATTGGCCATACACATTGCAAATAGCACTCGCGTCTCTTCCCAGCAAATGCAGTGTATTGGACGCAAGAGAAACTACTGTTCTTGTCAGTTTCCTAAGCAGAGTTGAATTAGATATGGCCCCTGTGTGTAGGAAGCACAGTTCTTTAGTTCTGAGCAAGGTGACAGTTCTGACTATATAGGAAACACAGTAGAGTAGAAGAGTGCTGCTTTTTCTAAAGCAGAGTGTGTTTCTTGTATGGCGAGCTAGAGTTGATTTCCCTTTCATAAACGGAGTTGAATCACATGCAGTTTCTGGTCCTAGCAGCAAGAGTTGTTTTCTGGTAAGGAGAGTCACTATTGTGCTCAATTGGCCATACCCAGTGCAAATAGGACTGGCGTCTGTTCCCAACAAGTGCAGTGTATTGGACGCAAGACAAGAGACTGTTCTTTTCACTTTCCTAAGCAGAGTTGAACTAGATATGGCCCGTGAGTGTAGGAAGCACAGTTCTTTGGTTCTGAGCAAGCTGACTGTTCTGGCTATATAGGAAACAGAGTAGAGTAGAAGAGTGCTGCTTTCTCAAAAGCAGAGTGTGTTTCTTGTAAGGCAAGCTAGAGTTTAATTCCCTTTCATAAACGGAGTTGAATCACATGCAGTTTGTGGTCCTAGCAGCAAGAGTTGTTTTCTGGTAAGGAGAGTCACTATTGTGCTCAATTGGCCATACACATTGCAAATAGCACTCGCGTCTCTTCCCAGCAAATGCAGTGTATTGGACGCAAGAGAAGACTACTGTTCTTGTCAGTTTCCTAAGCAGAGTTGAATTAGATATGGCCCTTGTGTGTAGGAAGCACAGGTCTTTAGTTCTGAGGAAGCTGACAGTTCTGGCTATATAGGAAACACAGTAGAGTAGAAGAGTGCTGCTTTCTCTAAAGCAGAGTGTGTTTCTTGTAAGGCGAGCTAGAGTTTATTTCCCTTTCATAAACGGAGTTGAATCACATGCAGTCTCTGGTCCTAGCAGCAAAAGTTGTTTTCTGGTAAGGAGATTCACTATTGTGCTCAATTGGCCTTGCACAGTGCAAATAGCACTCGCGTCTTATCCCAGCAAATGCAGTGTATTGGACGCAAGAGAAACTTCTGTTCTTGTCAGTTTCCTAAGCAGAGTTGAATTAGATATGGCCCTTGTGTGTAGGAAGCACAGGTCTTTAGTTCTGAGCAAGCTGACTGTTCTGGCTATATAGGAAACACAGTAGAGTAGAAGAGTGCTGCTTTCTCAAAAGCAGAGTGTGTTTCTTGTAAGGCAAGCTAGAGTTGAATTCCCTTTCATAAACAGAGTTGAATCACATGCAGTTTCTGGTCCTAGCACCAAGAGTTGTTTTCTGGTAAGGAGAGTCACTATTGTGCTCATTTGGCCATACACAATGCAAATAGCACTCGCTTCTGTTCTCAGCAAGTGCAGTGTATTGGACGCAAGAGAAACTACTGTTCTTGTCAGTTTCCTAAGCAGAGTTGAACTAGTTATGGCCATTGTGTGTAGGAAGCACAGTTCTTTGGTTCTGAGCAAGCTGACTGTTCTGGCTCTATAGGAAACACAGTAGAGTAGAAGAGTGCTGCTTTCTCTAAAGCAGAGTGTGTTTCTTGTAAGGCGAGCTAGAGTTGATTTCCCTTTCATAAACGGAGTTGAATCACATGCAGTTTCTGGTCCTAGCAACAAAAGTTGTTTTCTGGTAAGGAGAGTCACTATTGTGCTTATCCAGTGCAAATAGAGCTAGAGTTGTATTCCCTTTCATAAAAGGAGTTGAATCACATGCAGTTTCTGGTCCTAGCACCAAGAGTTGTTTTCTGGTAAGGAGAGTCACTATTGTGCTCATTTGGCCATACACAATGCAAATAGCACTCGCTTCTGTTCTCAGCAAGTGCAGTGTATTGGACGCAAGAGAAAGTACTGTTCTTGTCAGTTTCCTAAGAAGAGTTGAACTAGTTATGGCCATTGGGTGTAGGAAGCACAATTCTTTGTTTCTGAGCAAGCTGACTGTTCTGGCTCTATAGGAAACACAGTAGACTAGAAGAGTGCTGCTTTCTCAAAAGCAGAGTGTGTTTCTTGTAAGGCGAGCCAGAGTTTAATTCCCTTTCATAAACGGAGCTGAATCACATGCAGTTTCTGGTCCTAGCAGCAAGAGTTGTTTTCTGGTAAGGAGATTCACTATTGTGCTCAATTGGCCATACACATTGCAAATAGCACTCGCGTCTCTTCCCAGCAAATGCAGTGTATTGGACGCAAGAGAAACTACTGTTCTTGTCAGTTTCCTAAGCAGAGTTGAATTAGATATGGCCCTTGTGGGTAGGAAGCACAGTTCTTTAGGTCTGAGCAAGCTGACAGTTCTGGCTATATAGGAAACACAGTAGAGTAGAAGAGTGCTGTTTTCTCTAAAGCAGAATGTGTTTCTTGTAAGGCGAGCTAGAGTTGATTTCCCTTTCATAAACGGAGTTGAATCACATGCAGATTCTGGTCCTAGCAACAAAAGTTGTTTTCTGGTAAGGAGAGTCACTACTGTGCTTATCCAGTGCAAATAGAGCTAGAATTGAATTCCCTTTCATAAACGGAGTTGAAGCACATGCAGTTTCTGGTCCTAGCAGCAAGAGTTGTTTTCTGGTAAGGAGAGTCACTATTGTGCTCAATTGGCCATACCCAGTGCAAATAGCACTCGCGTCTGTCCCCAGCAAGTGCAGTGTATTGGACGCAAGACAAGAGACTGTTCTTTTCACTTTCCTAAGCAGAGTTGAACTAGATATGGCCCGTGAGTGTAGGAAGCACAGTTCTTTGGTTCTGAGCAAGCTGACTGTTCTGGCTATATAGGAAACAGAGTAGAGTAGAAGAGTGCTGCTTTCTCAAAAGCAGAGTGTGTTTCTTGTAAGGCGAGCCAGAGTTTAATTCCCTTTCATAAACGGAGCTGAATCACATGCAGTTTCTGGTCCTAGCAGCAAGAGTTGTTTTCTGGTAAGGAGATTCACTATTGTGCTCAATTGGCCATAAACATTGCAAATAGCACTCGCGTCTCTTCCCAGCAAATGCAGTGTATTGGACGCAAGAGAAACTACTGTTCTTGTCAGTTTCCTAAGCCGAGTTGAATTAGATATGGCCCTTGTGTGTAGGAAGCACAGTTCTTTAGGTCTGAGCAAGCTGACAGTTCTGGCTATATAGGAAACACAGTAGAGTAGAAGAGTGCTGCTTTCTCTAAAGCAGAATGTGTTTCTTGTAAGGCGAGCTAGAGTTGATTTCCCTTTCATAAACGGAGTTGAATCACATGCAGATTCTGGTCCTAGCAACAAAAGTTGTTTTCAGGTAAGGAGAGTCACTATTGTGCTTATCCAGTGCAAATAGAGCTAGAATTGAATTCCCTTTCATAAACGGAGTTGAATCACACGCAGTTTCTGGTCCTAGCAGCAAGAGTTGTTTTCTGGTAAGGAGAGTCACTATTGTGCTCAATTGGCCATACCCAGTGCAAATAGCACTCGCGTCTGTTCCCAGCAAGTGCAGTGTATTGGACGCAAGACAAGAGACTGTTCTTTTCAGTTTCCTAAGCAGAGTTGAACTAGATATGGCCCGTGAGTGTAGGAAGCACAGTTCTTTGGTTCTGAGCAAGCTGACTGTTCTGGCTATATAGGAAACAGAGTAGAGTAGAAGAGTGCTGCTTTCTCAAAAGCAGAGTGTGTTTCTTGTAAGGCAAGCTAGAGTTTAAATCCCTTTCATAAACGGAGTTGAATCACATGCAGTTTCTGGTCCTAGCAGCGAAAGTTTTTTTCTGGTAAGGAGATTCACTATTGTGCTCAATTGGCCTTACACAGTGCAAATAGCACTCGCGTCTTATCCCAGCAAATGCAGTGTATTGGACGCAAGAGAAACTACTGTTCTTGTCAGTTTCCTAAGCAGAGTTGAATTAGATATGGCCCTTGTGTGTAGGAAGCACAGTTCTTTAGTTCTGAGCAAGCTGACAGTTCTGGCTATATAGGAAACACAGTAGAGTAGAAGAGTGCTGCTTTCTCTAAAGCAGAGTGTGTTTCTTGTAAGGCGAGCTAGAGTTGATTTCCCTTTCATAAATGGAGTTGAATCACACGCAGATTCTGGTCCTAGCAACAAAAGTTGTTTTCTGGTAAGGAGAGTCACTATTGTGCTCATTTGGCCATACACAATGCAAATAGCACTCGCTTCTGTTCTCAGCAAGTGCAGTGTATTGGACGCAAGAGAAACTACTGTTCTTGTCAGTTTCCTAAGCAGAGTTGAACGAGTTATGGCCATTGTGTGTAGGAAGCACAGTTCTTTGGTTCTGAGCAAGCTGACTGTTCTGGCTCTATAGGAAACACAGTAGAGTGGAAGAGTGCTGCTTTCTCAAAAGCAGAGTGTGTTTCTTGTAAGGTGAGCCAGACTTTAATTCCCTTTTATAAACGGAGTTGAATCACATGCAGTTTGTGGTCCTAGCAGTAAGAGTTGTTTTCTGGTAAGGAGATTCACTATTGTGCTCAATTGGCCTTACACAGTGCAAATAGCACTCACGTCTGTTCCCAGCAAATGCAGTGTATTGGACGCAAGAGAAACTACTGTTCTTGTCAGTTTCCTAAGCAGAGTTGAATTAGATATGGCCCTTGTGTGTAGGAAGCACAGTTCTTTAGTTCTGAGCAAGCTGACAGTTCTGGCTATATAGGAAACACAGTAGAGTAGAAGAGTGCTGCTTTCTCTAAAGCAGAGTGTGTTTCTTGTAAGGCGAGCTAGAGTTGATTTCCCTTTCATAAACGGAGTTGAATCACATGCAGTTTCTGGTCCTAGCAACAAAAGTTGTTTTCTGGTAAGGAGAGTCACTATTGTGCTCATTTAGCCATACACAGTGCAAATAGCACTCGCATCTGTTCCCAGCAAGTGCAGTGTATTGGACGCAAGACAAGAGATTGTTCTTTTCAGTTTCCTAAGCAGAGTTGAAATAGATATGGCCCGTGAGTGTAGGTTGCACAGTTCTTTGGTTCTGAGCAAGCTGACTGTTCTGGCTATATAGGAAACAGAGTAGAGAAGAAGAGTGCTGCTTTCTCAAAAGCAGAGTGTGTTTCTTGTAAGGCAAGCTAGAGTTTAATTCCCTTTCATAAACGGAGTTGAATCACATGCAGTTTGTGGTCCTAGCAGCAAGAGATGTTTTCTGGTAAGGGGAGTCACTATTGTACTCAATTTGCCATACACATTGCAAATAGCACTCGCGTCACTTCCCAGCAAATGCAGTGTATTGGACGCAAGAGAAACTACTGTTCTTGTCAGTTTCCTAAGCAGAGTTGAATTAGATATGGCCCTTGTGTGTAGGAAGCACAGTTCTTTAGTTCTGAGAGAGCTGACAGTTATGGTTTTATAGGAAACACAGTAGAGTAGAAGAATGCTGCTTTCTCTAAAGCAGAGTGTGTTTCTTGTAAGGCGAGCTAGAGTTGATTTCCCTTTCATAAACGGAGTTGAATCACATGCAGTTTCTGGTCCTAGCAGCAAGAGTTGTTTTCTGGTAAGGAGAGTCACTATTGTGCTCATTTGTCCATACACAATGCAAATAGCACTCGCTTCTGTTCTCAGGAAGTGCAGTGTATTGGACGCAAGAGAAAGTACTGTTCTTGTCAGTTTCCTAAGCAGAGTTGAACTAGTTATGGCCATTGTGTGTAGGAAGCACAGTTCTTTGGTTCTGAGCAAGCTGACTGTTCTGGCTCTATAGGAAACACAGTAGAGTAGAAGAGTGCTGCTTTCTCAAAAGCAGAGTGTGTTTCTTGTAAGGCGAGCCAGAGTTTAATTCCCTTTCATAAACGGAGCTGAATCACATGCAGTTTCTGGTCCTAGCAACAAAAGTTGTTTTCTGGTAAGGAGCGTCACTATTGTGCTTATGCAGTGCAAATAGGGCTAGAATTGAATTCCCTTTCATAAACGGAGTTGAATCACATGCAGTTTCTGGTCCTAGCAGCAAGAGTTGTTTTCTGGTAAGGAGAGTCACTATTGTGCTCAATTGGCCATACACATTGCAAATAGCACTCGCGTCTCTTCCCAGCAAATGCAGTGTATTGGACGCAAGAGAAACTACTGTTCTTGTCAGTTTCCTAAGCAGAGTTGAATTAGATATGGCCCTTGTGTGTAGGAAGCACAGTTTTTTAGTTCTGAGCAAGCTGACAGTTCTGGCTATATAGGAAACACAGTAGAGTAGAAGAGTGCTGCCTTCTCTAAAGCAGAGTGTGTTTCTTGTAAGGCGATCTAGATTTGATTTCCCTTTCATAAACGGAGTTGAATCACATACAGTTTCTGGTCCTAGCAACAAAAGTTGTTTTCTGGTAAGGAGAGTCACTATTGTGCTTATGCAGTGCAAATAGGGCTAGATTTGTATTCCCTTTCATAAACGGAGTTGAATCACATGCAGTTTCTGGTCCTAGCATCAAGAGTTGTTTTCTGGTAAGGAGAGTAACTATTGTGCTCATTTGGCCATACCCAGTGCAAATAGCACTCGCGTCTGTTCCCAGCAAGTGAAGTGTATTGGACGCAAGACAAGAGAATGTTCTTTTCAGTTTCCTAAGCAGAGTTGAACTAGATATGGCCCGTGAGTGTAGGAAGCACAGTTCTTTGGTTCTGAGCAAGCTGACTGTTCTGGCTATATAGGAAACAGAGTAGAGTAGAAGAGTGCTGCTTTCTCAAAAGCAGAGTGTGTTTCTTGTAAGGCAAGCTAGAGTTTAATTCCCTTTCATAAACGGAGTTGAATCACATGCAGTTTGTGGTCCTAGCAGCAAGAGTTGTTTTCTGGTAAGGAGATTCACTATTGTGCTCAATTGGCCATACACATTGCGAATAGCACTCACGTCTCTTCCCAGCAAATGCAGTGTATTGGACGCAAGAAAAACTACTGTTCTTGTCAGTTTCCTAAGCAGAGTTGAACTAGATATGGCCCTTGTGTGTAGGAAGCACAGTTCTTTAGTTCTGAGCAAGCTGACAGTTCTGGCTATATAGGAAACACAGTAGAGTAGAAGAGTGCTGCTTTCTCTAAAGCAGAGTGTGTTTCTTGTAAGGCGAGCTAGAGTTGATTTCCCTTTCATAAACGGAGTTGAATCACATGCAGTTTCTGGTCCTAGCAGCAAAAGTTGTTTTCTGATAAGGAGATTCACTATTGTGCTCAATTGGCCTTACACAGTGCAAATAGCACTCGCGTCTTATCCCAGCAAATGCAGTGTATTCGACGCAAGAGAAAGTACTGTTCTTGTCAGTTTCCTAAGCAGAGTTGAACTAGTTATGGCCATTGTGTGTAGGAAGCACAGTTCTTTGGTTCTGAGCAAGCTGACTGCTCTGGCTCTATAGGAAACAGAGTAGAGTAGAAGAGTGCTGCTTTCTCAAAAGCAGAGTGTGTTTCTTGTAAGGCGAGCCAGAGTTTAATTCCCTTTCATAAACGGAGTTGAATCACATGCAGTTTGTGGTCCTAGCAGCAAGAGTTGTTTTCTGGTAAGGAGAGTCACTATTGTGCTCAATTGGCCATACACATTGCAAATAGCATTCGGGTCTCTTCCCAGCAAATGCAGTGTATTGGACCCAAGAGAAACTACTGTTCTTGTCAGTTTCCTAAGCAGAGTTGAATTAGATATGGCCCTTGTGTGTAGGAAGCACAGTTCTTTAGTTCTGAGCAAGCTGACAGTTCTGGCTATATAGGAAACACAGTAGAGTAGAAGAGTGCTGCTTTCTCTAAAGCAGAGTGTGTTTCTTGTAAGGCGAGCTAGAGTTGATTTCCCTTTCATAAACGGAGTTGAATCACATGCAGTTTCTGGTCCTAGCAGCAAAAGTTGTTTTCTGGTAAGGAGAGTCACTATTGTGCTTATCCAGTGTAAATAGAGCTAGAGTTGTATTCCCTTTCATAAACGGAGTTGAATCACATGCAGTTTCTGGTCCTAGCATCAAGAGTTGTTTTCTGGTAAGGAGATTCACTATTGTGCTCAATTGGCCTTACACTGTGCAAATAGCACTCGGGTATTATCCCAGCAAATGCAGTGTATTGGATGCAAGAGAAACTACTGTTCTTGTCAGTTTCCTAAGCGGAGTTGAACTAGTTATGGCCATTGTGTGTAGGAAGCACAGTTCTTTGGTTCTGAGCAAGCTGACTGTTCTGTCTCTATAGGAAACACAGTAGAGTAGAAGAGTGCTGCTTTCTCAAAAGCAAAGTGTGTTTCTTGTAAGGCGAGCCAGAGTTTAATTCCCTTTCATAAACGGAGCTGATTCACATGCAATTTGTGGTCCTAGCAGCAAGAGTTGTTTTCTCGTAAGGAGATTTACTATTGTGCTCAATTGGCCATACACATTGCAAATAGCACTCGCGTCTCTTCCCAGCAAATGCAGTGTATTGGACGCAAGAGAAACTACTGTTCTTGTCAGTTTCCTAAGCAGAGTTGAATTAGATATGGCCCTTGTGTATAGGAAGCACAGTTCTTTAGTTCTGAGCAAGCTGACAGTTCTGGCTATATAGAAAACACAGTAGAGTAGAAGAGTGCTGCTTTCTCTAAAGCAGAGTGTGTTTCTTGTAAGGCGAGCTAGAGTTGATTTCCCTTTCATAAACGGAGTTGAATCACATGCAGTTTCTGGTCCTAGCAACAAAAGTCGTTTTCTGGTAAGGAGAGTCACTATTGTGCTCATTTGGCCATAAACAATGCAAATAGCACTCGCTTCTGTTCTCAGCAAGTGCAGTGTATTGGACGCAAGAGAAACTACTGTTCTTGTCAGTTTCCTAAGCAGAGTTGAATTAGATATGGCCCTTGTGTGTAGGAAGCACAGTTCTTTAGTTCTGAGCAAGGTGACAGTTCTGGCTATATAGGAAACACAGTAAAGTAGAAGAGTGCTGCTTTCTCTAAAGCAGAGTGTGTTTCTTGTAAGGCGAGCTAGAGTTGATTTCCCTTTCATAAACGGAGTTGAATCACATGCAGATTCTGGTCCTAGCAACAAAAGTTGTTTTCTGTTTAGGAGAGTCACTATTGTGCTTATCCAGTGCAAATAGAGCTAGAATTGAATTCCCTTTCATAAACGGAGTTGAATCACATGCAGTTTCTGGTCCTAGCAGCAAGAGTTGTTTTCTGGTAAGGAGAGTCACTATTGTGCTCAATTTGCCATACGCAGTGCAAATAGCACTCGCGTCTGTTCCCAGCAAGTGCAGTGTATTGGACGCAAGACAAGAGACTGTTCTTTTCAGTTTCCTAAGCAGAGTTGAACTAGATATGGCCCGTGAGTGTAGGAAGCACAGTTCTTTGGTTCTGAGCAAGCTGACTGTTCTGGCTATATAGGAAACAGAGTAGAGTAGAAGAGTGCTGCTTTCTCAAAAGCAGAGTGTGTTTCTTGTAAGGCAAGCTAGAGTTTAATTCCCTTTCATAAACGGAGTTGAATCACATGCAGTTTGTGGTCCTAGCAGCAAGAGTTGTTTTCTGGTAAGGAGAGTCACTATTGTGCTCAATTGGCCATACACATTGCGAATAGCACTCGCGTCTCTTCCCAGCAAATGCAGTGTATTGGACGCAAGAAAAACTACTGTTCTTGTCAGTTTCCTAAGCAGAGTTGAACTAGATATGGCCCTTGTGTGTAGGAAGCACAGTTCTTTAGTTCTGAGCAAGCTGACAGTTCTGGCTATATAGGAAACACAGTAGAGTAGAAGAGTGCTGCTTTCTCTAAAGCAGAGTGTGTTTCTTGTAAGGCGAGCTAGAGTTGATTTCCCTTTCATAAACGGAGTTGAATCACATGCAGATTCTGGTCCTAGCAACAAAAGTTGTTTTCTGGTAAGGAGAGTCACTATTGTGCTCAATTGGCCATACACATTGCGAATAGCACTCGCGTCTCTTCCCAGCAAATGCAGTGTATTGGACGCAAGAAAAACTACTGTTCTTGTCAGTTTCCTAAGCAGAGTTGAACTAGATATGGCCCTTGTGTGTAGGAAGCACAGTTCTTTAGTTCTGAGCAAGCTGACAGTTCTGGCTATATAGGAAACACAGTAGAGTAGAAGAGTGCTGCTTTCTCTAAAGCAGAGTGTGTTTCTTGTAAGGCGAGCTAGAGTTGATTTCCCTTTCATAAACGGAGTTGAATCACATGCAGATTCTGGTCCTAGCAACAAAAGTTGTTTTCTGGTAAGGAGAGTCACTATTGTGCTTATCCAGTGCAAATAGAGCTAGAATTGAATTCCCTTTCATAAACGGAGTTGAATCACATGCAGTTTCTGGTCCTAGCAGTAAGAGTTGTTTTCTGGTAAGAAGAGTCACTATTGTGCTCAATTGGCCATACCCAGTGCAAATAGCACTCGCGTCTGTTCCCAGCAAGTGCGGTGTATTGGATGCAAGACAAGACACTGTTCTTTTCAGTTTCCTAAGCAGAGTTGAACTAGATATGGCCCTTGTGTGTAGGAAGCACAGTTCTTTAGTTCTGAGCAAGGTGACAGTTCTGGCTATGTAGGAAACACAGTAGAGTAGAAGAGTGCTGCTTTCTCTAAAGCAGAGTGTGTTTCTTGTAAGGCAAGCTAGAGTTGATTTCCCTCTCATAAACGGAGTTGAATCACATGCAGTTTGTGGTCCTAGCAGCAAGAGTTGTTTTCTGGTAAGGAGAGTCACTATTGTGCTCAATTGGCCATACACATTGCAAATAGCACTCGCGTCTCTTCCCAGGAAATGCAGTGTATTGGACGCAAGAGAAACTACTGTTCTTTTCAGTTTCCTAAGCAGAGTTGAACTAGATATGGCCCTTGTGTGTAGGAAGCACAGTTCTTTAGTTCTGAGCAAGGTGACAGTTCTGGCTATGTAGGAAACACAGTAGAGTAGAAGAGTGCTGCTTTCTCTAAAGCAGAGTGTGTTTCTTGTAAGGCGAGCTAGAGTTGATTTCCCTTTCATAAACGGAGTTGAATCACATGCAGTTTCTGGTCCTAGCAACAAAAGTCGTTTTCTGGTAAGGAGAGTCACTATTGTGCTCATTTGGCCATAAACAATGCAAATAGCACTCGCTTCTGTTCTCAGCAAGTGCAGTGTATTGGACGCAAGAGACACTACTGTTCTTGTCAGTTTCCTAAGCAGAGTTGAATTAGATATGGCCCTTGTGTGTAGGAAGCACAGTTCTTTAGTTCTGAGCAAGGTGACAGTTCTGGCTATATAGGAAACACAGTAAAGTAGAAGAGTGCTGCTTTCTCTAAAGCAGAGTGTGTTTCTTGTAAGGCGAGCTAGAGTTGATTTCCCTTTCATAAACGGAGTTGAATCACATGCAGATTCTGGTCCTAGCAACAAAAGTTGTTTTCTGGTTAGGAGAGTCACTATTGTGCTTATCCAGTGCAAATAGAGCTAGAATTGAATTCCCTTTCATAAACGGAGTTGAATCACATGCAGTTTCTGGTCCTAGCAGCAAGAGTTGTTTTCTGGTAAGGAGAGTCACTATTGTGCTCAATTGGCCATACGCAGTGCAAATAGCACTCGCGTCTGTTCCCAGCAAGTGCAGTGTATTGGACGCAAGACAAGAGAATGTTCTTTTCAGTTTCCTAAGCAGAGTTGAACTAGATATGGCCCGTGAGTGTAGGAAGCACAGTTCTTTGGTTCTGAGCAAGCTGACTGTTCTGGCAATATAGGAAACAGAGTAGAGTAGAAGAGTGCTGCTTTCTCAAAAGCAGAGTGTGTTTCTTGTAAGGCAAGCTAGAGTTTAATTCCCTTTTATAAACGGAGTTCAATCACATGCAGTTTGTGGTCCTAGCAGCAAGAGTTGTTTTCTGGTAAGGAGAGTCACTATTGTGCTCAATTGGCCATACACATTGCAAATAGCACTCGCGTCTCTTCCCAGGAAATGCAGTGTATTGGACGCAAGAGAAACTACTGTTCTTTTCAGTTTCCTAAGCAGAGTTGAACTAGATATGGCCCTTGTGTGTAGGAAGCACAGTTCTTTAGTTCTGAGCAAGGTGACAGTTCTGGCTATGTAGAAAACACAGTAGAGTAGAAGAGTGCTGCTTTCTCTAAAGCAGAGTCTGTTTCTTGTAAGGCGAGCTAGAGTTGATTTCCCTTTCATAAACGGAGTTGAATCACATGCAGTTTCTGGTCCTAGCAGCAAAAGTTGTTTTCTGGTAAGGAGAGTCACTATTGTGCTTATCCAGTGTAAATAGAGCTAGAGTTGTATTCCCTTTCATAAACGGAGTTGAATCACATGCAGTTTCTGGTCCTGGCATCAAGAGTTGTTTTCTGGTAAGGAGATTCACTATTGTGCTCAATTGGCCTTACAATGTGCAAATAGCACTCAGGTATTATCCCAGCAAATGCAGTGTATTGGATGCAAGAGAAACTACTGTTCTTGTCAGTTTCCTAAGCAGAGTTGAACTAGTTATGGCCATTGTGTGTAGGAAGCACAGTTCTTTGGTTCTGAGCAAGCTGACTGTTCTGGCTCTATACTAAACACAGTAGAGTAGAAGAGTGCTGCTTTCTCAAAAGCAGAGTGTGTTTCTTGTAAGGCGAGCCAGAGTTTAATTCCCTTTCATAAACGGAGCTGATTCACATGCAATTTGTGGTCCTAGCAGCAAGAGTTGTTTTCTCGTAAGGAGATTTACTATTGTGCTCAATTGGCCATACACATTGCAAATAGCACTCGCGTCTCTTCCCAGCAAATGCAGTGTATTGGACGCAAGAGAAACTACTGTTCTTGTCAGTTTCCTAAGCAGAGTTGAATTAGATATGGCCCTTGTGTGTAGGAAGCACAGTTCTTTAGTTCTGAGCAAGCTGACAGTTCTGGCTATATAGAAAACACAGTAGAGTAGAAGAGTGCTGCTTTCTCTAAAGCAGAGTGTGTTTCTTGTAAGGCAAGCTAGAGTTGATTTCCCTTTCATAAACGGAGTTGAATCACATGCAGATTCTGGTCCTAGCAACAAAAGTTGTTTTCTGGTAAGGAGAGTCACTATTGTGCTTATCCAGTGCAAATAGAGCTAGAATTGAATTCCCTTTCATAAACGGAGTTGAATCACATGCAGTTTCTGGTCCTAGCAGTAAGAGTTGTTTTCTGGTAAGAAGAGTCACTATTGTGCTCAATTGGCCATACCCAGTGCAAATAGCACTCGCGTCTGTTCCCAGCAAGTGCGGTGTATTGGATGCAAGACAAGACACTGTTCTTTTCAGTTTCCTAAGCAGAGTTGAACTAGATATGGCCCGTGAGTGTAGGAAGCACAGTTCTTTTGTTCTGAGCAATGTGACTGTTCTGGCTATATAGGAAACAGAGTAGAGCAGAAGAGTGCTGCTTTCTCAAAAGCAGAGTTTGTTTCTTGTAAGGCAAGCTAGAGTTTAATTCCCTTTCATAAACGGAGTTGAATCACATGCAGTTTGTGGTCCTAGCAGCAAGAGTTGTTTTCTGGTAAGGAGATTCACTATTGTGCTCAATTGGCCTTACACAGTGCAAATAGCACTCGCGTCTTATCCCAGCAAATGCAGTGTATTCGACGCAAGAGAAAGTACTGTTCTTGTCAGTTTCCTAAGCAGAGTTGAACTAGTTATGGCCATTGTGTGTAGGAAGCACAGTTCTTTAGTTCTGAGCAAGCTGACTGTTCTGGCTCTATAGGAAACAGAGTAGAGTAGAAGAGTGCTGCTTTCTCAAAAGCAGAGTGTGTTTCTTGTAAGGCGAGCTAGAGTTGATTTCCCTTTCATAAACGGAGTTGAATCACATGCAGTTTCTGGTCCTAGCATCAAGAGTTGTTTTCTGGTAAGGAGATTCACTATTGTGCTCAATTGGCCTCACACTGTGCAAATAGCACTCGGGTATTATCCCAGCAAATGCAGTGTATTGGACGCAAGAGAAACTACTGTTCTTGTCAGTTTCCTAAGCAGAGTTGAACTAGTTATGGCCATTGTGTGTAGGAAGCACAGTTCTTTGGTTCTGAGCAAGCTGACTGTTCTGGCTCTATAGGAAACACAGTAGAGTAGAAGAGTGCTGCTTTCTCAAAAGCAAAGTGTGTTTCTTGTAAGGCGAGCCAGAGTTTAATTCCCTTTCATAAACGGAGCTGAATCACATGCAATTTGTGGTCCTAGCAGCAAGAGTTGTTTTCTCGTAAGGAGATTTACTATTGTGCTCAATTGGCCATACACATTGCAAATAGCACTCGCGTCTGTTCCCAGCAAATGCAGTGTATTGGACGCAAGAGAAACTACTGTTCTTGTCAGTTTCCTAAGCAGAGTTGAATTAGATATGGCCCTTGTGTGTAGGAAGCACAGTTCTTTAGTTCTGAGCAAGCTGACAGTTCTGGCTATATAGGAAACACAGTAGAGTAGAAGAGTGCTGCTTTCTCTAAAGCAGAGTGTGTTTCTTGTAAGGCGAGCTAGAGTTGATTTCCCTTTCATAAACGGAGTTGAATCACATGCAGTTTCTGGTCCTAGCAGCAAAAGTTGTTTTCTGGTAAGGAGATTCATTATTGTGCTCAATTGGCCTTACATAGTGCAAATAGCACTCGCGTCTTATCCCAGCAAATGCAGTGTATTGGACGCAAGAGAAACTACTGTTCTTGTCAGTTTCCTAAGCAGAGTTGAATTAGATATGGCCCTTGTGTGTAGGAAGCACAGTTCTTTAGTTCTGAGCAAGCTGACAGTTCTGGCTATATAGGAAACACAGTAGAGTAGAAGAGTGCTGCTTTCTCTAAAGCAGAGTGTGTTTCTTGTAAGGCGAGCTAGAGTTGATTTCCCTTTCATAAACGGAGTTGAATCACACGCAGATTCTGGTCCTAGCAACAAAAGTTGTTTTCTGGTAAGGAGAGTCACTATTGTGCTTATCCAGTGGAAAGAGAGCTAGAATTGAATTCCCTTTCATAAACGGAGTTGAATCACATGCAGTTTCTGGTCCTAGCACCAAGAGTTGTTTTCTGGTAAGGAGAGTCACTATTGTGCTCATTTGGCCATACACAATGCAAATAGCACTCGCTTCTGTTCTCAGCAAGTGCAGTGTATTGGACGCAAGAGAAAGTACTGTTCTTGTCAGTTTCCTAACGAGAGTTGAACTAGTTATGGCCATTGTGTGTAGGAAGCACAGTTCTTTGGTTCTGAGCAAGCTGACTGTTCTGGCTCTATAGGAAACACAGTAGAGTAGAAGAGTGCTGCTTTCTCAAAAGCAGAGTGTGTTTCTTGTAAGGCAAGCTAGAGTTTAATTCCCTTTCATAAACGGAGTTGAATCACATGCAGTTTGTGGTCCTAGCAGCAAGAGTTGTTTTCTGGCAAGGAGAGTCACTATTGTGCTCAATTGGCCATACACATTGTAAATAGCACTCGCGTCTCTTCCCAGCAAATGCAGTGTATTGGACGCAAGAGAAACTACTGTTCTGTTAGTTTCCTAAGCAGAGTTGAATTAGATATGGCCCTTGTGTGTAGGAAGCACAGTTCTTTAGTTCTGAGCAAGCTGACAGTTCTGGCTATATAGTAAACACAGTAGAGTAGAAGAGTGCTGCTTTCTCTAAAGCAGAGTGTGTTTCTTGTAAGGCGAGCTGGAGTTGATTTCCCTTTCATAAACGGAGTTGAATCACATGCAGTTTCTGGTCCTAGGAGCAAAAGTTGTTTTCTGGTAAGGAGATTCACTATTGTGCTCAATTGGCCTTACACAGTGCAAATAGCACTCGCGTCTTATCCCAGCAAATGCAGTGTATTGGACGCAAGAGAAACTACTGTTCTTGTCAGTTTCCTAAGCAGAGTTGAATTAGATATGGGCCTTGTGTGTAGGCAGCACACTTCTTTAGTTCTGAGCAAGCTGACTGTTCTGGCTCTATAGGAAACACAGTAGAGTAGAAGAGTGCTGCTTTCTCAAAAGCAGAGTGTGTTTCTTGTAAAGCGAGCTAGAGTTGATTTCCCTTTCATAAACGGAGTTGAATCACATGCAGATTCTGGTCCTAGCAGCAAGAGTTGTTTTCTGGTAAGGAGAGTCACTATTGTGCTCATTTGGCCATACACAATGCAAATAGCACTCGCTTCTGTTCTCAGCAAGTGCAGTGTATTGGACGCAAGAGAAAGTACTGTTCATGTCAGTTTCCTAAGCAGAGTTGAACTAGTTATGGCCATTGTGTGTAGGAAGCACAGTTCTTTGGTTCTGAACAAGCTGACTGTTCTGGCTCTATAGGAAACACAGTAGAGTAGAAGAGTGCTGCTTTCTCAAAAGCAGAGTGTGTTTCTTGTAAGGCTAGCCAGAGTTTAATTCCCTTTCATAAATGGAGCTGAATCACATGGAATTTCTGGTCCTAGCAGCAAGAGTTGTTTTCTGGTAAGGAGATTCACTATTGTGCTCAATTGGCCAAACACATTGAAAATAGCACTCGCGTCTGTTCCCAGCAAATGCAGTGTATTGGACGCAAGAGAAACTACTGTTCTTGTCAGTTTCCTAAGCAGAGTTGAATTAGATATGGCCCTTGTGTGTAGGAAGCACAGTTCTTTAGTTCTGAGCAAGCTGACAGTTCTGGCTATATAGGAAACTCAGTAGAGTAGAAGTGTGCTGTTTTCTCTAAAACAGAGTGTGTTTCTTGTAAGGCGAGCTAGAGTTGATTTCCCTTTCAAAAATGGAGTTGAATCACATGCAGATCCTGGTCCTAGCAACAAAAGTTGTTTTCTGGTAAGGAGAGTCACTATTGTGCTTATCCAGTGCAAATAGAGCTAGAATTGAATTCCCTTTCATAAACGGAGTTGAATCACATGCAGTTTCTGGTCCTAGCAGCAAGAGTTGTTTTCTGGTAAGGAGAGTCACTATTGTGCTCAATTGGCCATACCCAGTGCAAATAGCACTCGCGTCTGTTCCCAGCAAGTGCAGTGTATTGGACGCAAGACAAGAGACTGTTCTTTTCAGTTTCCTAAGCAGAGTTGAACTAGATATGGCCCGTGAGTGTAGGAAGCACAGTTCTTTTGTTCTGAGCAAGCTGACTGTTCTGGCTATATAGGAAACAGAGTAGACTAGAAGAGTGCTGCTTTCTCTAAAGCAGAGTGTGTTTTTTGTAAGGCAAGCTAGAGTTTAATTCCCTTTCATAAACGGAGTTGAATCACATGCAGTTTGTGGTCCTAGCAGCAAGAGTTGTTTTCTGGTAAGGAGATTCACTATTGTGCTCAATTATCCATACACATTGCAAATAGCACTCGAGTCTCTTCCCAGGATATGCAGTGTATTGGACGCAAGAGAAACTACTGTTCTTGTCAGTTTCCTAAGCAGAGTTGAATTAGATATGGCCCTTGTGTGTAGGAAGCACAGTTCTTTAGTTCTGAGCAAGCTGACAGTTCTGGGTATATAGGAAACACAGTAGAGTAGAAGAGTGCTGCTTTCTCTAAAGCAGAGTGTGTTTCTTGTAAGGCGAGCTAGAGTTGATTTCCCTTTCATAAACGGAGTTGAATCACATGCAGTTTCTGGTCCTAGCAGCAAGAGTTGTTTTCTGGTAAGGAGATTCACTATTGTGCTCAATTGGCCTTACACAGTGCAAATAGCACTCGCATCTGTTCCCAGGAAATGCAGTGTATTGGACGCAAGAGAAACTACTGTTCTTGTCAGTTTCCTAAGCAGAGTTGAATTAGATATGGCCCTTGTGTGTAGGAAGCACAGTTCTAGGTTCTGAGCAAGCTGACAGTTCTGGCTATATAGGAAACACAGTAGAGTAGAAGAGTGCTGCTTTCTCTAAAGCAGAGTGTGTTCCTTGTAAGGCGAGCTAGAGTTGATTTCCCTTTCATAAACGGAGTTGAATCACATGCAGAACCTGGTCCTAGCAACAAAAGTTGTTTTTTGGTAAGGAGAGTCACTATTGTGCTTATCCAGTGCAAATAGAGCTAGAATTGAATTCCCTTTCATAAACGGAGTTGAATCACATGCAGTTTCTGGTCCTAGCAGCAAGAGTTGTTTTCTGGTAAGGAGAGTCACTATTGTGCTCATTTGGCCATACCCAGTGCAAATAGCACTCGAGTCTGTTCCCAGCAAGTGCAGTGTATTGGACGCAAGACAAGAGACGGTTCTTTTCAGTTTCCTAAGCAGAGTTGAACTAGATATGGGTCGTGAGTGTAGGAAGCACAGTTCTTTTGTTCTGAGCAATCTGACTGTTCTGGCTATATAGGAAACAGAGTAGAGTAGAAGAGTGCTGCTTTCTCATAAGCAGAGTGTGTTTCTTGTAAGGCAAGCTAGAGTTTAATTCCCTTTCATAAACGGAGTTGAATCACATGCAGTTTCTGGTCCTAGCATCAAAAGTTGTTTTCTGGTAAGGACATTCACTATTGTGCTCAATTGGCCTTACACAGTGCAAATAGCACTCGCGTCTTATCCGAGCAAATGTAGTGTATTGGACGCAAGAGAAACTACTGTTCTTGTCAGTTTCCTAAGCAGAGTTGAATTAGATATGGCCCTTGTGTGTAGGAAGCACAGTTCTTTAGTTCTGAGCAAGCTGACAGTTCTGGCTATATAGGAAACAGAGTAGAGTAGAAGAGTGCTGCTTTCTCTAAAGCAGAGTGTGTTTCTTGTAAGGCAAGCTAGAGTTTAATTCCCTTTCATAAACGGAGTTGAATCACATGCAGTTTGTGGTCCTAGCAGCAAGAGTTGTTTTCTGGTAAGGAGAGTCACTATTGTGCTCAATTGGCCATACACATTGCAAATAGCACTCGCGTCTCTTCCCAGCAAATGCAGTGTATTGGACCCCAGAGAAACTACTGTTCTTGTCAGTTTCCTAAGCAGAGTTGAATTAGATATGGCCCTTGTGTGTAGGAAGCACAGTTCTTTAGTTCTGAGCAAGCTGACAGTTCTGGCTATATAGGAAACACAGTAGAGTAGAAGAGTGCTGCTTTCTCTAAAGCAGAGTGTGTTTCTTGTAAGGCGAGCTGGAGTTGATTTCCCTTTCATAAACGGAGTTGAATCACATGCAGTTTCTGGTCCTAGCAGCAAAAGTTGTTTTCTGGTAAGGAGATTCACTATTGTGCTCAATTGGCCTTACACAGTGCAAATAGCACTCGCGTCTTATCCCAGCAAATGCAGTGTATTGGACGCAAGAGAAACTACTGTTCTTGTCAGTTTCCTAAGCAGAGTTGAATTAGATATGGGCCTTGTGTGTAGGAAGCACACTTCTTTAGTTCTGAGCAAGCTGTTCTGGCTATATAGGAAACACAGTAGAGTAGAAGAGTGCTGCTTTCTCAAAAGCAGAGTGTGTTTCTTGTAAAGCGAGCTAGAGTTGATTTCCCTTTCATAAACGGAGTTGAATCACATGCAGTTTCTGGTCCTAGCAGCAAGAGTTGTTTTCTGGTAAGGAGAGTCACTATTGTGCTCATTTGGCCATACACAATGCAAATAGCACTCGCTTCTCTTCTCAGCAAGTGCAGTGTATTGGACGCAAGAGAAAGTCCTGTTCTTGTCAGTTTCCTAAGCAGAGTTGATCTAGTTATGGCCATTGTGTGTAGGAAGCACAGTTCTTTGGTTCTGAACAAGCTGACTGTTCTGGCTCTATAGGAAACACAGTAGAGTAGAAGAGTGCTGCTTTCTCAAAAGCAGAGTGTGTTTCTTGTTAGGCGAGCCAGAGTTTAATTCCCTTTCATAAACGGAGCTGAATCACATGCAATTTCTGGTCCTAGCAGCAAGAGTTGTTTTCTGGTAAAGAGATTCACTATTGTGCTCAATTGGCCAAACACATTGAAAATATCACTCGCGTCTGTTCCCAGCAAATGCAGTGTATTGGACGCAAGAGAAACTACTGTTCTTGTCAGATTCCTAAGCAGAGTTGAATTAGATATGGCCCTTGTGTGTAGGAAGCACAGTTCTTTAGTTCTGAGCAAGCTGACAGTTCTGGCTATATAGGAAACACAGTAGAGTAGAAGTGTGCTGCTTTCTCTAAAACAGAGTGTGTTTCTTGTAAGGCGAGCTAGAGTTGATTTCCCTTTCCAAAATGGAGTTGAATCACATGCAGATCCTGGTCCTAGCAACAAAAGTTGTTTTCTGGTAAGGAGAGTCACTATTGTGCTTATCCAGTGCAAATAGAGCTAGAATTGAATTCCCTTTCATAAACGGAGTTGAATCACATGCAGTTTCTGGTCCTAGCAGCAAGAGTTGTTTTCTGGTAAGGAGAGTCACTATTGTGCTCAATTGGCCATACCCAGTGCAAATAGCACTCGAGTCTGTTCCCAGCAATTGCAGTGTTTTGGACGCAAGACAAGAGACTGTTCTTTTCAGTTTCCTAAGCAGAGTTGAACTAGATATGGCCCGTGAGTGTAGGAAGCACAGTTCTTTTGTTCTGAGCAATCTGACTGTTCTGGCTATATAGGAAACAGAGTAGAGTAGAAGAGTGCTGCTTTCTCAAAAGCAGAGTGTGTTTCTTGTAAGGCAAGCTAGAGTTTAATTCCCTTTCATAAACGGAGTTGAATCACATGCAGTTTCTGGTCCTAGCAACAAAAGTTGTTTTCTGGTAAGGAGATTCACTATTGTGCTCAATTGGCCTTACACAGTGCAAATAGCACTCGCGTCTTATCCCAGCAAATGCAGTGTATTGGACGCAAGAGAAACTACTGTTCCAGTCAGTTTCCAAAGCAGAGTTGAATTAGATATGGCCCTTGTGTGTAGGAAGCACACTTCTTTAGTTCTGAGCAAGCTATCTGTTCTGGCTATATAGGAAACACAGTAGAGTAGAAGAGTGCTGCTTTCTCTAAAGCAGAGTGTGTTTCTTGTAAGGCGAGCTAGAGTTGATTTCCCTTTCATAAACGGAGTTGAATCACATGCAGTTTCTGGTCCTAGCAACAAAAGTTGTTTTCTGGTAAGGAGAGTCACTATTGTGCTTATCCAGTGCAAATAGAGCTAGAGTTGTATTCCCTTTCATAAACGGAGTTGAATCACATGCAGTTTCTGGTCCTAGCATCAAGAGTTGTTTTCTGGTAAGGAGATTCACTATTGTGCTCAATTGGCCTTACACAGTGCAAATAGCACTCGCGTCTTATCCCAGGAAATGCAGTGTATTGAACGCAAGAGAAACTACTGTTCTTGTCAGTTTCCTAAGCAGAGTTGAATTAGATATGGCCCTTGTGTGTAGGAAGCACAGTTCTTTAGTTCTGAGCAAGCTGACAGTTCTGGGTATATAGGAAACACAGTAGAGTAGAAGAGTGCTGCTTTCTCTAAAGCAGAGTGTGTTTCTTGTAAGGCGAGCTAGAGTTGATTTCCCTTTCATAAACGGAGTTGAATCACATGCAGTTTCTGGTCCTAGCAGCAAGAGTTGTTTTCTGGTAAGGAGATTCACTATTGTGCTCAATTGGCCTTACACAGTGCAAATAGCACTCGCATCTGTTCCCAGGAAATGCAGTGTATTGGACGCAAGAGAAACTACTGTTCTTGTCAGTTTCCTAAGCAGAGTTGAATTAGATATGGCCCTTGTGTGTAGGAAGCACAGTTCTAGGTTCTGAGCAAGCTGACAGTTCTGGCTATATAGGAAACACAGTAGAGTAGAAGAGTGCTGCTTTCTCTAAAGCAGAGTGTGTTCCTTGTAAGGCGAGCTAGAGTTGATTTCCCTTTCATAAACGGAGTTGAATCACATGCAGAACCTGGTCCTAGCAACAAAAGTTGTTTTTTGGTAAGGAGAGTCACTATTGTGCTTATCCAGTGCAAATAGAGCTAGAATTGAATTCCCTTTCATAAACGGAGTTGAATCACATGCAGTTTCTGGTCCTAGCAGCAAGAGTTGTTTTCTGGTAAGGAGAGTCACTATTGTGCTCATTTGGCCATACCCAGTGCAAATAGCACTCGAGTCTGTTCCCAGCAAGTGCAGTGTATTGGACGCAAGACAAGAGTCGGTTCTTTTCAGTTTCCTAAGCAGAGTTGAACTAGATATGGGTCGTGAGTGTAGGAAGCACAGTTCTTTTGTTCTGAGCAATCTGACTGTTCTGGCTATATAGGAAACAGAGTAGAGTAGAAGAGTGCTGCTTTCTCAAAAGCAGAGTGTGTTTCTTGTAAGGCAAGCTAGAGTTTAATTCCCTTTCATAAACGGAGTTGAATCACATGCAGTTTCTGGTCCTAGCATCAAAAGTTGTTTTCTGGTAAGGACATTCACTATTGTGCTCAATTGGCCTTACACAGTGCAAATAGCACTCGCGTCTTATCCGAGCAAATGTAGTGTATTGGACGCAAGAGAAACTACTGTTCTTGTCAGTTTCCTAAGCAGAGTTGAATTAGATATGGCCCTTGTGTGTAGGAAGCACAGTTCTTTAGTTCTGAGCAAGCTGACAGTTCTGGCTATATAGGAAACAGAGTAGAGTAGAAGAGTGCTGCTTTCTCTAAAGCAGAGTGTGTTTCTTGTAAGGCAAGCTAGAGTTTAATTCCCTTTCATAAACGGAGTTGAATCACATGCAGTTTGTGGTCCTAGCAGCAAGAGTTGTTTTCTGGTAAGGAGAGTCACTATTGTGCTCAATTGGCCATACACATTGCAAATAGCACTCGCGTCTCTTCCCAGCAAATGCAGTGTATTGGACCCCAGAGAAACTACTGTTCTTGTCAGTTTCCTAAGCAGAGTTGAATTAGATATGGCCCTTGTGTGTAGGAAGCACAGTTCTTTAGTTCTGAGCAAGCTGACAGTTCTGGCTATATAGGAAACACAGTAGAGTAGAAGAGTGCTGCTTTCTCTAAAGCAGAGTGTGTTTCTTGTAAGGCGAGCTGGAGTTGATTTCCCTTTCATAAACGGAGTTGAATCACATGCAGTTTCTGGTCCTAGCAGCAAAAGTTGTTTTCTGGTAAGGAGATTCACTATTGTGCTCAATTGGCCTTACACAGTGCAAATAGCACTCGCGTCTTATCCCAGCAAATGCAGTGTATTGGACGCAAGAGAAACTACTGTTCTTGTCAGTTTCCTAAGCAGAGTTGAATTAGATATGGGCCTTGTGTGTAGGAAGCACACTTCTTTAGTTCTGAGCAAGCTGTTCTGGCTATATAGGAAACACAGTAGAGTAGAAGAGTGCTGCTTTCTCAAAAGCAGAGTGTGTTTCTTGTAAAGCGAGCTAGAGTTGATTTCCCTTTCATAAACGGAGTTGAATCACATGCAGTTTCTGGTCCTAGCAGCAAGAGTTGTTTTCTGGTAAGGAGAGTCACTATTGTGCTCATTTGGCCATACACAATGCAAATAGCACTCGCTTCTCTTCTCAGCAAGTGCAGTGTATTGGACGCAAGAGAAAGTACTGTTCTTGTCAGTTTCCTAAGCAGAGTTGATCTAGTTATGGCCATTGTGTGTAGGAAGCACAGTTCTTTGGTTCTGAACAAGCTGACTGTTCTGGCTCTATAGGAAACACAGTAGAGTAGAAGAGTGCTGCTTTCTCAAAAGCAGAGTGTGTTTCTTGTTAGGCGAGCCAGAGTTTAATTCCCTTTCATAAACGGAGCTGAATCACATGCAATTTCTGGTCCTAGCAGCAAGAGTTGTTTTCTGGTAAAGAGATTCACTATTGTGCTCAATTGGCCAAACACATTGAAAATAGCACTCGCGTCTGTTCCCAGCAAATGCAGTGTATTGGACGCAAGAGAAACTACTGTTCTTGTCAGATTCCTAAGCAGAGTTGAATTAGATATGGCCCTTGTGTGTAGGAAGCACAGTTCTTTAGTTCTGAGCAAGCTGACAGTTCTGGCTATATAGGAAACACAGTAGAGTAGAAGTGTGCTGCTTTCTCTAAAACAGAGTGTGTTTCTTGTAAGGCGAGCTAGAGTTGATTTCCCTTTCCAAAATGGAGTTGAATCACATGCAGATCCTGGTCCTAGCAACAAAAGTTGTTTTCTGGTAAGGAGAGTCACTATTGTGCTTATCCAGTGCAAATAGAGCTAGAATTGAATTCCCTTTCATAAACGGAGTTGAATCACATGCAGTTTCTGGTCCTAGCAGCAAGAGTTGTTTTCTGGTAAGGAGAGTCACTATTGTGCTCAATTGGCCATACCCAGTGCAAATAGCACTCGAGTCTGTTCCCAGCAATTGCAGTGTTTTGGACGCAAGACAAGAGACTGTTCTTTTCAGTTTCCTAAGCAGAGTTGAACTAGATATGGCCCGTGAGTGTAGGAAGCACAGTTCTTTTGTTCTGAGCAATCTGACTGTTCTGGCTATATAGGAAACAGAGTAGAGTAGAAGAGTGCTGCTTTCTCAAAAGCAGAGTGTGTTTCTTGTAAGGCAAGCTAGAGTTTAATTCCCTTTCATAAACGGAGTTGAATCACATGCAGTTTCTGGTCCTAGCAACAAAAGTTGTTTTCTGGTAAGGAGATTCACTATTGTGCTCAATTGGCCTTACACAGTGCAAATAGCACTCGCGTCTTATCCCAGCAAATGCAGTGTATTGGACGCAAGAGAAACTACTGTTCCAGTCAGTTTCCAAAGCAGAGTTGAATTAGATATGGCCCTTGTGTGTAGGAAGCACACTTCTTTAGTTCTGAGCAAGCTATCTGTTCTGGCTATATAGGAAACACAGTAGAGTAGAAGAGTGCTGCTTTCTCTAAAGCAGAGTGTGTTTCTTGTAAGGCGAGCTAGAGTTGATTTCCCTTTCATAAACGGAGTTGAATCACATGCAGTTTCTGGTCCTAGCAACAAAAGTTGTTTTCTGGTAAGGAGAGTCACTATTGTGCTTATCCAGTGCAAATAGAGCTAGAGTTGTATTCCCTTTCATAAACGGAGTTGAATCACATGCAGTTTCTGGTCCTAGCATCAAGAGTTGTTTTCTGGTAAGGAGATTCACTATTGTGCTCAATTGGCCTTACACAGTGCAAATAGCACTCGCGTCTTATCCCAGGAAATGCAGTGTATTGGACGCAAGAGAAACTACTGTTCTTGTCAGTTTCTTAAGCAGAGTTGAATTAGATATGGCCCTTGTGTGTAGGAAGCACAGTTCTTTAGTTCTGAGCAAGCTGACAGTTCTGGCTATATAGGAAACACAGTAGAGTAGAAGAGTGCTGCTTTCTCTAAAGCAGAGTGTGTTTCTTGTAAGGCGAGCTAGAGTTGATTTCCCTTTCATAAACGGAGTTGAATCACATGCAGATTCTGGTCCTAGCAACAAAAGTTGTTTTCTGGTAAGGAGAGTCACTATTGTGCTTATCCAGTGCAAAGAGAGCTAGAATTGAATTCCCTTTCATAAACGGAGTTGAATCACATGCAGTTTCTGGTTCTATCACCAAGAGTTGTTTTCTGGTAAGGAATGTCACTATTGTGCTCATTTGGCCATACACAATGCAAATAGCACTAGCTTCTGTTCTCAGCAAGTGCAGTGTATTGGACGCAAGAGAAAGTACTGTTCTTGTCAGTTTCCTAAGCAGAGTTGAACTAGATATGGCCATTGTGTGTAGGAAGCACAGTTCTTTGGTTCTGAGCAAGCTGACTGTTCTGGCTCTATAGGAAACACAGTAGAGTAGAAGAGTGCTGCTTTCTCATAAGCAAAGTGTGTTTCTTGTAAGGCGAGCCAGAGTTTAATTCCCTTTCATAAACGGAGCTGAATCACATGCAATTTGTGGACCTAGCAGCAAGAGTTTTTTTCTCGTAAGCAGATTTACTATTGTGCTCAATTGGCCATACACATTGCAAATAGCACTCGCGTCTGTTCCCAGCAAATGCAGTGTATTGGACGCAAGAGAAACTACTGTTCTTGTCAGTTTCCTAAGCAGAGTTGAATAAGATATGGCCCTTGTGTGTAGGAAGCACAGTTCTTTAGTTCTGAGCAAGCTGACAGTTCTGGCTCTATAGGAAACACAGTAGAGTAGAAGAGTGCTGCTTTCTCTAAAGCAGAGTGTGTTTCTTGTAAGGCGAGCTAGAGTTGATTTCCCTTTCATAAACGGAGTTGAATCACATGCAGATTCTGGTCCTAGCAACAAAAGTTGTTTTCTGGTAAGGAGAGTCACTATTGTGCTTATCCAGTGCAAATAGAGCTAGAATTGAATTCCCTTTCATAAACGGAGTTGAATCACATGCAGTTTCTGGTCCTAGCAGCAAGAGTTGTTTTCTGGTAAGAAGAGTCACTATTGTGCTCAATTGGCCATACCCAGTGCAAATAGCACTCGCGTCTGTTCCCAGCAAGTGCAGTGTATTGGATGCAAGACAAGACACTGTTCTTTTCAGTTTCCTAAGCAGAGTTGAACTAGATATGGTCCGTGAGTGTAGGAAGCACAGTTCTTTGGTTCTGAGCAAGCTAACTGTTCGGGCTATATAGGAAACAGAGTAGAGTAGAAGAGTGCTGCTTTCTCAAAAGCAGAGTGTGTTTCTTGTAAGGCAAGCTAGAGTTTAATTGCCTTTTATAAACGGAGTTCAATCACATGCAGTTTGTGGTCCTAGCAGCAAGAGTTGTTTTCTGGTAAGGAGAGTCACTATTGTGCTCAATTGGCCATACACATTGCAAATAGCACTCGCGTCTCTTCCCAGGAAATGCAGTTTATTGGACGCAAGAGAAACTACTGTTCTTGTCACTTTCCTAAGCAGAGGTGAATTAGATATGGCCCTTGTGTGTAGGAAGCACAGTTCTTTAGTTCTGAGCAAGCTGACAGTTCTGCCTATATAGGAAACACAGTAGAGTAGAAGAGTGCTGCTTTCTCTAAAGCAGAGTGTGTTTCTTGTAAGGCGAGCTAGAGTTGATTTCCCTTTCATAAACGGAGTTGAATCACATGCAGTTTCTGGTCCTAGCAGCAAAAGTTGTTTTCTGGTAAGGAGATTCACTATTGTGCTCAATTGGCCTTACACAGTGCAAATAGCACTCGCGTCTTATCCCAGCAAATGCAGTGTATTGGACGCAAGAGAAACTACTGTTCTTGTCAGTTTCCTAAGCAGAGTTGAATTAGATATGGCCCTTGTGTGTAGGAAGCACACTTCTTTAGTTCTGAGCAAGCTGACTGTTCTGGCTCTATAGGAAACACAGTAGAGTAGAAGAGTGCTGCTTTCTCAAAAGCAGAGTGTGTTTCTTGTAAGGCGAGCTAGAGTTGATTTCCCTTTCATAAACGGAGTTGAATCACATGCAGTTTCTGGTCCTAGCAGCAAGAGTTGTTTTCTGTTAAGGAGAGTCACTATTGTGCTCATTTGGCCATACACAATGCAAATAGCACTAGCTTCTGTTCTCAGCAAGTGCAGTGTATTGGACGCAAGAGAAACTACTGTTCTTGTCAGATTCCTAAGCAGAGTTGAATTAGATATGGCCCTTGTGTGTAGGAAGCACACTTCTTTAGTTCTGAGCAAGCTGACAGTTCTCGCTATATAGGAAACACAGTAGAGTAGAAGAGTGCTGCTTTCTCAAAAGCAGAGTGTGTTTCTTGTAAGGCGAGCCAGAGTTTAATTCCCTTTCATAAACGGAGCTGAATCACATGCAATTTCTGGTCCTAGCAGCAAGAGTTGTTTTCTGGTAAGGAGATTCACTATTGTGCTCAATTGGCCAAACACATTAAAAATAGCACTCGCGTCTGTTCCCAGCAAATGCAGTGTATTGGACGCAAGAGAAACTACTGTTCTTGTCAGATTCCTAAGCAGAGTTGAATTAGATATGGCCCTTGTGTGTAGGAAGCACAGTTCTTTAGTTCTGAGCAAGCTGACAGTTCTGGCTATATAGGAAACACAGTAGAGTAGAAGTGTGCTGCTTTCTCTAAAACAGAGTGTGTTTCTTGTAAGGCGAGCTAGAGTTGATTTCCCTTTCCAAAATGGAGTTGAATCACATGCAGATCCTGGTCCTAGCAACAAAAGTTGTTTTCTGGTAAGGAGAGTCACTATTGTGCTTATCCAGTGCAAATAGAGCTAGAACTGAATTCCCTTTCATAAACGGAGTTGAATCACATGCAGTTTCTGCTCCTAGCAGCAAGAGTTGTTTTCTGGTAAGGAGAGTCACTATTGTGCTCAATTGGCCTTACACAGTGCAAAAAGCACTCGCGTCTTATCCCAGCAAATGCAGTGTATTGGACGCAAGAGAAACTACTGTTCTTGTCAGTTTCCTAAGCAGAGTTGAATTAGATATGGGCCTTGTTTGTAGGAAGCACACTTCTTTAGTTCTGAGCAAGCTGTTCTGGCTATATAGGAAACACAGTAGAGTAGAAGAGTGCTGCTTTCTCAAAAGCAGAGTGTGTTTCTTGTAAAGCGAGCTAGAGTTGATTTCCCTTTCATAAACGGAGTTGAATCACATGCAATTTCTGGTCCTAGCAGGAAGAGTTGTTTTCTGGTAAGGAGATTCACTATTGTGCTCAATTGGCCAAACACATTGAAAATAGCACTCGCGTCTGTTCCCAGCAAATGCAGTGTATTGGACGCAAGAGAATCTACTGTTCTTGTCAGATTCCTAAGCAGAGTGGAATTAGATATGGCCCTTGTGTGTAGTAAGCACAGTTCTTTAGTTCTGAGCAAGCTGACAGTTCTGGCTATATAGGAAACACAGTAGAGTAGAAGTGTGCTGCTTTCTCTAAAACAGAGTGTGTTTCTTGTAAGGCGAGCTAGAGTTGATTTCCCTTTCCAAAATGGAGTTGAATCACATGCAGATCCTGGTCCTAGCAACAAAAGTTGTTTTCTGGTAAGGAGAGTCACTATTGTGCTTATCCAGTGCAAATAGAGCTAGAATTGAATTCCCTTTCATAAACGGAGTTGAATCACATGCAGTTTCTGGTCCTAGCAGCAAGAGTTGTTTTCTGGTAAGGAGAGTCACTATTGTGCTCAATTGGCCTTACACAGTGCAAATAGCACTCGCGTCTTATCCCAGCAAATGCAGTGTATTGGACGCAAGAGAAACTACTGTTCTTGTCAGTTTCCTAAGCAGAGTTGAACTAGATATGGCCCGTGAGTGTAGGAAGCACAGTTCTTTTGTTCTGAGCAATCTGACTGTTCTGGCTATATAGGAAACAGAGTAGAGTAGAAGAGTGCTGCTTTCTCAAAAGCAGAGTGTGTTTCTTGTAAGGCAAGCTAGAGTTTAATTCCCTTTCATAAACGGAGTTGAATCACATGCAGTTTCTGGTCCTAGCAGCAAAAGTTGTTTTCTGGTAAGGAGATTCACTATTGTGCTCAATTGGCCTTACACAGTGCAAATAGCACTCGCGTCTTATCCCAGCAAATGCAGTGTATTGGACGCAAGAGAAACTACTGTTCCAGTCAGTTTCCAAAGCAGAGTTGAATTAGATATGGCCCTTGTGTGTAGGAAGCACACTTCTTTAGTTCTGAGCAAGCTGACTGTTCTGGCTATATAGGAAACACAGTAGAGTAGAAGAGTGCTGCTTTCTCTAAAGCAGAGTGTGTTTCTTGTAAGGCGAGCTAGAGTTGATTTCCCTTTCATAAACGGAGTTGAATCACATGCAGTTTCTGGTCCTAGCAACAAAAGTTGTTTTCTGGTAAGGAGAGTCACTATTGTGCTTATCCAGTGCAAATAGAGCTAGAGTTGTATTCCCTTTCATAAACGGAGTTGAATCACATGCAGTTTCTGGTCCTAGCATCAAGAGTTTTTTTCTGGTAAGGAGATTCACTATTGTGCTCAATTGGCCTTACACAGTGCAAATACCACTCGCGTCCTATCCCAGGAAATGCAGTGTATTGGACGCAAGAGAAACTACTGTTCTTGTCAGTTTCTTAAGCAGAGTTGAATTAGATATGGCCCTTGTGTGTAGGAAGCACAGTTCTTTAGTTCTGAGCAAGCTGACAGTTCTGGCTATATAGGAAACACAGTAGAGTAGAAGAGTGCTGCTTTCTCTAAAGCAGAGTGTGTTTCTTGTAAGGCGAGCTAGAGTTGATTTCCCTTTCATAAACGGAGTTGAATCACATGCAGATTCTGGTCCTAGCAACAAAAGTTGTTTTCTGGTAAGGAGAGTCACTATTGTGCTTATCCAGTGCAAAGAGAGCTAGAATTGAATTCCCTTTCATAAACGGAGTTGAATCACATGCAGTTTCTGGTCTTATCACCAAGAGTTGTTTTCTGGTAAGGAATGTCACTATTGTGCTCATTTGGCCATACACAATGCAAATAGCACTCGCTTCTGTTCTCAGCAAGTGCAGTGTATTGGACGCAAGAGAAAGTACTGTTCTTGTCAGTTTCCTAAGCAGAGTTGAACTAGTTATGGCCATTGTGTGTAGGAAGCACAGTTCTTTGGTTCTGAGCAAGCTGACTGTTCTGGCTCTATAGGAAACACAGTACAGTAGAAGAGTGCTGCTTTCTCATAAGCAAAGTGTGTTTCTTGTAAGGCGAGCCAGAGTTTAATTCCCTTTCATAAACAGAGCTGAATCACATGCAATTTGTGGACCTAGCAGCAAGAGTTTTTTTCTCGTAAGGAGATTTACTATTGTGCTCAATTGGCCATACACATTGCAAATAGCACTCGCGTCTGTTCCCAGCAAATGCAGTGTATTGGATGCAAGAGAAACTACTGTTCTTGTCAGTTTCCTAAGCAGAGTTGAATAAGATATGGCCCTTGTGTGTAGGAAGCACAGTTCTTTAGTTCTGAGCAAGCTGACAGTTCTGGCTATATAGGAAACACAGTAGAGTAGAAGAGTGCTGCTTTCTCTAAAGCAGAGTGTGTTTCTTGTAAGGCGAGCTAGAGTTGATTTCCCTTTCATAAACGGAGTTGAATCACATGCAGTTTCTGGTCCTAGCAGCAAAAGTTGTTTTCTGGTAAGGAGATTCACTATTGTGCTCAATTGGCCTTACACAGTGCAAATAGCACTCGCGTCTTATCCCAGCAAATGCAGTGTATTGGACGCAAGAGAAACTACTGTTCTTGTCAGTTTCCTAAGCAGAGTTGAATTAGATATGGCCCTTGTGTGTAGGAAGCACAGTTCTTTAGTTCTGAGCAAGCTGACTGTTCTGGCTCTATAGGAAACACAGTAGAGTAGAAGAGTGCTGCTTTCTCAAAAGCAGAGTGTGTTTCTTGTAAGGCGAGCTAGAGTTGATTTCCCTTTCATAAACGGAGTTGAATCACATGCAGTTTCTGGTCCTAGCAGCAAGAGTTGTTTTCTGTTAAGGAGAGTCACTATTGTGCTCATTTGGCCATACACAATGCAAATAGCACTAGCTTCTGTTCTCAGCAAGTGCAGTGTATTGGACGCAAGAGAAACTACTGTTCTTGTCAGATTCCTAAGCAGAGTTGAATTAGATATGGCCCTTGTGTGTAGGAAGCACACTTCTTTAGTTCTGAGCAAGCTGACAGTTCTGGCTATATAGGAAACACAGTAGAGTAGAAGAGTGCTGCTTTCTCAAAAGCAGAGTGTGTTTCTTGTAAGGCGAGCCAGAGTTTAATTCCCTTTCATAAACGGAGCTGAATCACATGCAATTTCTGGTCCTAGCAGCAAGAGTTGTTTTCTGGTAAAGAGATTCACTATTGTGCTCAATTGGCCAAACACATTAAAAATAGCACTCGCGTCTGTTCCCAGCAAATGCAGTGTATTGGACGCAAGAGAAACTACTGTTCTTGTCAGATTCCTAAGCAGAGTTGAATTAGATATGGCCCTTGTGTGTAGGAAGCACAGTTCTTTAGTTCTGAGCAAGCTGACAGTTCTGGCTATATAGGAAACACAGTAGAGTAGAAGTGTGCTGCTTTCTCTAAAACAGAGTGTGTTTCTTGTAAGGCGAGCTAGAGTTGATTTCCCTTTCCAAAATGGAGTTGAATCACATGCAGATCCTGGTCCTAGCAACAAAAGTTGTTTTCTGGTAAGGAGAGTCACTATTGTGCTTATCCAGTGCAAATAGAGCTAGAATTGAATTCCCTTTCATAAACGGAGTTGAATCACATGCAGTTTCTGGTCCTAGCAGCAAGAGTTGTTTTCTGGTAAGGAGAGTCACTATTGTGCTCAATTGGCCTTACACAGTGCAAAAAGCACTCGCGTCTTATCCCAGCAAATGCAGTGTATTGGACGCAAGAGAAACTACTGTTCTTGTCAGTTTCCTAAGCAGAGTTGAATTAGATATGGGCCTTGTTTGTAGGAAGCACACTTCTTTAGTTCTGAGCAAGCTGTTCTGGCTATATAGGAAACACAGTAGAGTAGAAGAGTGCTGCTTTCTCAAAAGCAGAGTGTGTTTCTTGTAAAGCGAGCTAGAGTTGATTTCCCTTTCATAAACGGAGTTGAATCACATGCAGTTTCTGGTCCTAGCAGCAAGAGTTGTTTTCTGGTAAGGAGAGTCACTATTGTGCTCATTTGGCCATACACAATGCAAATAGCACTCGCTTCTGTTCTCAGCAAGTGCAGTGTATTGGACGCAAGAGAAAGTACTGTTCTTGTCAGTTTCCTAAGCAGAGTTGATCTAGTTATGGCCATTGTGTGTAGGAAGCACAGTTCTTTGGTTCTGAGCAAGCTAACTGTTCGGGCTATATAGGAAACAGAGTAGAGTAGAAGAGTGCTGCTTTCTCAAAAGCAGAGTGTGTTTCTTGTAAGGCAAGCTAGAGTTTAATTGCCTTTTATAAACGGAGTTCAATCACATGCAGTTTGTGGTCCTAGCAGCAAGAGCTGTTTTCTGGTAAGGAGAGTCACTATTGTGCTCAATTGGCCATACACATTGCAAATAGCACTCGCGTCTCTTCCCAGGAAATGCAGTTTATTGGACGCAAGAGAAACTACTGTTCTTGTCACTTTCCTAAGCAGAGTTGAATTAGATATGGCCCTTGTGTGTAGGAAGCACAGTTCTTTAGTTCTGAGCAAGCTGACAGTTCTGGCTATATAGGAAACACAGTAGAGTAGAAGAGTGCTGCTTTCTCTAAAGCAGAGTGTGTTTCTTGTAAGGCGAGCTAGAGTTGATTTCCCTTTCATAAACGGAGTTGAATCACATGCAGTTTCTGGTCCTAGCAGCAAAAGTTGTTTTCTGGTAAGGAGATTCACTATTGTGCTCAATTGGCCTTACACAGTGCAAATAGCACTCGCGTCTTATCCCAGCAAATGCAGTGTATTGGACGCAAGAGAAACTACTGTTCTTGTCAGTTTCCTAATCAGAGTTGAATTAGATATGGCCCTTGTGTGTAGGAAGCACACTTCTTTAGTTCTGAGCAAGCTGACTGTTCTGGCTCTATAGGAAACACAGTAGAGTAGAAGAGTGCTGCTTTCTCAAAAGCAGAGTGTGTTTCTTGTAAGGCGAGCTAGAGTTGATTTCCCTTTCATAAACGGAGTTGAATCACATGCAGTTTCTGGTCCTAGCAGCAAGAGTTGTTTTCTGTTAAGGAGAGTCACTATTGTGCTCATTTGGCCATACACAATGCAAATAGCACTAGCTTCTGTTCTCAGCAAGTGCAGTGTATTGGACGCAAGAGAAAGTACTGTTCTTGAGAGTTTCCTAAGCAGAGTTGAACTAGTTATGGCCATTGTGTGTAGGAAGCACAGTTCTTTGGTTCTGAACAAGCTGACTGTTCTGGCTCTATAGGAAACACAGTAGAGTAGAAGAGTGCTGCTTTCTCAAAAGCAGGGTGTGTTTCTTGTAAGGCGAGCTAGAGTTTAATTCCCTTTCATAAACGGAGTTGAATCGCATGCAGTTTGTGGTCCTAGCAGCAAGAGTTGTTTTCTGGTAAGGAGATTCACTATTGTGCTCAATTGGCCATACACATTGCAAATAGCACTCGCGTCTGTTCCCAGCAAGTTCAGTGTATTGGACGCAAGACAAGAGACTGTTCTTTTCAGTTTCCTAAGCAGAGTTGAACTAGATATGGCCCGTGAGTGTAGGAAGCACAGTTCTTTGGTTCTGAGCCAGCTGACTGTTCTGGCTATATAGGAAACAGAGTAGAAGAGAAGAGTGCTGCTTTCTCAAAAGCAGAGTGTGTTTCTTGTAAGGCAAGCTAGAGTTTAATTCCCTTTCATAAACAGAGTTGAATCGCATGCAGTTTGTGGTCCTAGCAGCAAGAGTTGTTTTCTGGTAAGGAGATTCACTATTGTGCTCAATTGGCCATACACATTGCAAATAGCACTCGCGTCTCTTCCCAGCAAATGCAGTGTATTGGACGCAAGAGAAACTACTGTTCTTGTCAGTTTCCTAAGCAGAGTTGAATTACATATGGCCCTTGTGTGTAGGAAGCACAGTTCTTTAGTTCTGAGCAAGCTGACAGTTCTGGCTATATAGGAAACACAGTAGAGTAGAAGAGTGCTGCTTTGTCTAAAGCAGAATGTGTTTCTTGTAAGGCGAGCTAGAGTTGATTTCCCTTTCATAAACGGAGTTGAATCACATGCAGATTCTGGTCCTAGCAACAAAAGTTGTTTTCTGGTAAGGAGAGTCACTATTGTGCTCAATTGGCCATACCCAGTGCAAATAGCACTCGCGTCTGTTCCCAGCAAGTGCAGTGTATTGGACGCAAGACAAGAGACTGTTCTTTTCAGTTTCCTAAGCAGAGTTGAACTAGATATGGCCCGTGAGTGTAGGAAGCACAGTTCTTTGGTTCTGAGCAAGCTGACTGTTCTGGCTATATAGGAAACAGAGTAGAATAGAAGAGTGCTGCTTTCTCAAAAGCAGAGTTGTTTCTTGTAAGGCAAGCTAGAGTTTAATTCCCTTTCATAAACGGAGTTGAATCACATGCAGTTTGTGGTCCTAGCAGCAAGAGTTGTTTTCTGGTAAGGAGATTCACTATTGTGCTCAATTGGCCATACACATTGCAAATAGCACTCGCGTCTCTTCCCATTAAATGCAGTGTATTGGACGCAAGAGAAACTACTGTTCTTGTCAGTTTCCTAAGCAGAGTTGAATTAGATATGGCCCTTGTGTGTAGGAAGCACAGTTCTTTAGTTCTGAGCAAGCTGACAGTTCTGGCTATATAGGAAACACAGTAGAGTAGAAGAGTGGTGCTTTCTCTAAAGCAGAGTGTTTTTCTTGTAAGGCGAGCTAGAGTTGATTTCCCTTTCATAAACGGAGTTGAATCACATGCAGATTCTGGTCCTAGCAACAAAAGTTGTTTTCTGGTAAGGAGAGTCACTATTGTGCTTATCCAGTGCAAAGAGAGCTAGAATAGAATTTCCTTTCATAAACGGAGTTGAATCACATGCAGTTTCTGGTCCTAGCAGCAAGAGTTGTTTTCTGGTAAGGAGAGTCACTATTGTGCTCATTTGGCCATACACAATGCAAATAGCACTCGCTTCTGTTCTCAGCAAGTGCAGTGTATTGGACGCAAGAGAAAGTACTCTTCTTGTCAGTTTCCTAAGCAGAGTTGAACTAGTTATGGCCATTGTGTGTATTAAGCACAGTTCTTTGGTTCTGAGCAAGCTGACTGTTCTGGCTCTATAGGAAACACAGTAGAGTAGAAGAGTGCTGCTTTCTCAAAAGCAAAGTGTTTTTCTTGTAAGGCGAGCCAGAGTTTAATTCCCTTTCATAAACGGAGCTGAATCACATGCAATTTGTGGTCCTAGCAGCAAGAGTTGTTTTCTCGTAAGGAGATTTACTATTGTGCTCAATTGTCCATACACATTGCAAATAGCACTCACGTCTGTTCCCAGCACATGCAGTGTATTGGACGCAAGAGAAACTACTGTTCTTGTCAGTTTCCTAAGCAGAGTTGAATTAGATATGGCCCTTGTGTGTAGGAAGCACAGTTCTTTAGTTCTGAGCAAGCTGACAGTTCTGGCTATATAGGAAACACAGTAGAGTAGAAGAGTGCTGCTTTCTCTAAAGCAGAGTGTGTTTCTTGTAAGGCGAGCTAGAGTTGATTTCCCTTTCTGAAACGTAGTTGAATCACATGCAGATTCTGGTCCTAGCAACAAAAGTTGTTTTCTGGTAAGGAGAGTCACTATTGTGCTTATCCAGTGCAAATAGAGCTAGAATTGAATTCCCTTTCATAAACGGAGTTGAATCACATGCAGTTTCTGGTCCTAGCAGCAAGAGTTGTTTTCTGGTAAGGAGAGTCACTATTGTGCTCAATTGGCCATTCCCAGTGCAAATAGCACTCGCGTCTGTTCCCAGCAAGTGCAGTGTATTGGACGCAAGACAAGAGACTTTTATTTTCAGTTTCCTAAGCAGAGTTGAACTAGATATGGCCCGTGAGTGTACGAAGCACAGTTCTTTGGTTCTGAGCAAGCTGACTGTTCTGGCTATATAGGAAACAGAGTAGAATAGAAGAGTGCTGCTTTCTCAAAAGCAGAGTTGTTCTTGTAAGGCAAGCTAGAGTTTAATTCCCTCTCATAAACGGAGTTGAATCACATGCAGTTTCTGGTCCTAGCAGCAAGAGTTGTTTTCTGGTAAGGAGAGTCACTATTGTGCTCAATTGGCCATACACATTGCAAATAGCACTCGCGTCTCTTCCCAGGAAATGCAGTGTATTGGACGCAAGAGAAACTACTGTTCTTGTCAGTTTCCTAAGCAGAGTTGAATTAGATATGGCCCTTGTGTGTAGGAAGCACAGTTCTTTAGTTCTGAGCAAGCTGACAGTTCTGGCTATATAGGAAACACAGTAGAGTAGAAGAGTGCTGCTTTCTCTAAAGCAGAGTGTGTTTCTTGTAAGGCGAGCTAGAGTTGATTTCCATTTCATAAACGGAGTTGAATCACATGCAGATTCTGGTCCTAGCAACAAAAGTTGTTTTCTGGTAAGGAGAGTCACTATTGTGCTCAATTGGCCATACCCAGTGCAAATAGCACTCGCGTCTGTTCCCAGCAAGTGCAGTGTATTGGACGCAAGACAAGAGACTGTTCTTTTCAGTTTCCTAAGCAGAGTTGAACTAGATATGGCCCGTGAGTGTAGGAAGCACAGTTCTTTGGTTCTGAGCAAGCTGACTGTTCTGGCTATATAGGAAACAGAGTAGAATAGAAGAGTGCTGCTTTCTCAAAAGCAGAGTTGTTTCTTGTAAGGCAAGCTAGAGTTTAATTCCCTTTCATAAACGGAGTTGAATCACATGCAGTTTGTGGTCCTAGCAGCAAAAGTTGTTTTCTGGTAAGGAGATTCACTATTGTGCTCAATTGGCCATACACATTGCAAATAGCACTCGCGTCTCTTCCCAGCAAATGCAGTGTATTGGACGCAAGAGAAACTACTGTTCTTGTCAGTTTCCTAAGCAGAGTTGAATTAGATATGGCCCTTGTGTGTAGGAAGCACAGTTCTTTAGTTCTGAGCAAGCTGACAGTTCTGGCTATATAGGAAACACAGTAGAGTAGAAGAGTGGTGCTTTCTCTAAAGCAGAGTGTTTTTCTTGTAAGGCGAGCTAGAGTTGATTTCCCTTTCATAAACGGAGTTGAATCACATGCAGATTCTGGTCCTAGCAACAAAAGTTGTTTTCTGGTAAGGAGAGTCACTATTGTGCTTATCCAGTGCAAAGAGAGCTAGAATTGAATTTCCTTTCATAAACGGAGTTGAATCACATGCAGTTTCTGGTCCTAGCAGCAAGAGTTGTTTTCTGGTAAGGAGAGTCACTATTGTGCTCATTTGGCCATACACAATGCAAATAGCACTCGCTTCTGTTCTCAGCAAGTGCAGTGTATTGGACGCAAGAGAAAGTACTCTTCTTGTCAGTTTCCTAAGCAGAGTTGAACTAGTTATGGCCATTGTGTGTATTAAGCACAGTTCTTTGGTTCTGAGCAAGCTGACTGTTCTGGCTCTATAGGAAACACAGTAGAGTAGAAGAGTGCTGCTTTCTCAAAAGTAAAGTGTTTTTCTTGTAAGGCGAGCCAGAGTTTAATTCCCTTTCATAAACGGAGCTGAATCACATGCAATTTGTGGTCCTAGCAGCAAGAGTTGTTTTCTCGTAAGGAGATTTACTATTGTGCTCAATTGTCCATACACATTGCAAATAGCACTCGCGTCTGTTCCCAGCACATGCAGTGTATTGGACGCAAGAGAAACTACTGTTCTTGTCAGTTTCCTAAGCAGAGTTGAATTAGATATGGCCCTTGTGCGTAGGAAGCACAGTTCTTTAGTTCTGAGCAAGCTGACAGTTCTGGCTATATAGGAAACACAGTAGAGTAGAAGAGTGCTGCTTTCTCTAAAGCAGAGTGTGTTTCTTGTAAGGCGAGCTAGAGTTGATTTCCCTTTCTGAAACGTAGTTGAATCACATGCAGATTCTGGTCCTAGCAACAAAAGTTGTTTTCTGGTAAGGAGAGTCACTATTGTGCTTATCCAGTGCAAATAGAGCTAGAATTGAATTCCCTTTCATAAACGGAGTTGAATCACATGCAGTTTCTGGTCCTAGCAGCAAGAGTTGTTTTCTGGTAAGGAGAGTCACTATTGTGCTCAATTGGCCATTCCCAGTGCAAATAGCACTCGCGTCTGTTCCCAGCAAGTGCAGTGTATTGGACGCAAGACAAGAGACTTTTATTTTCAGTTTCCTAAGCAGAGTTGAACTAGATATGGCCCGTGAGTGTAGGAAGCACAGTTTTTGGTTCTGAGCAAGCTGACTGTTCTGGCTATATAGGAAACAGAGTAGAATAGAAGAGTGCTGCTTTCTCAAAAGCAGAGTTGTTCTTGTAAGGCAAGCTAGAGTTTAATTCCCTTTCATAAACGGAGTTGAATCACATGCAGTTTCTGGTCCTAGCAGCAAGAGTTGTTTTCTGGTAAGGAGAGTCACTATTGTGCTCAATTGGCCATACCCAGTGCAAATAGCACTCGCGTCTGTTCCCAGCAAGTGCAGTGTATTGGACGCAAGACAAGAGACTTTTATTTTCAGTTTCCTAAGCAGAGTTGAACTAGATATGGCCCGTGAGTGTAGGAAGCACAGTTCTTTGTTCTGAGCAAGCAGACTGTTCTGGCTATATAGGAAACAGAGTAGAGTAGAAGAGTGCTGCTTTCTCAAAAGCAGAGTGTGTTTCTTGTAAGGCGAGCTAGAATTGATTTCCCTTTCATAAACGGAGTTGAATCACATGCAGTTTCTGGTCCTAGCAGCAAAAGTTGTTTTCTGGTAAGGAGATTCACTATTGTGCTCAATTGGCCTTACACAGTACAAATAGCACTCGGGTCTTATCCCAGCAAATGCAGTGTATTGGACGCAAGAGAAACTACTGTTCTTGTCAGTTTCCTAAGCAGAGTTGAATTAGATATGGCCCTTGTGTGTAGGAAGCACACTACTTTAGTTCTGAGCAAGCTGACTGTTCTGGCTATATAGGAAACACAGTAGAGTAGAAGAGTGCTGCTTTCTCAAAAGCAGTGTGTGTTTCTTGTAAGGCGAGCTAGAGTTGATTTCCCTTTCATAAACGGAGTTGAATCACATGCAGTTTCTGGTCCTAGCAGCAAGAATTGTTTTCTTGTAAGGAGAGTCACTATTGTGCTCATTTGGCCATACACAATGCAAATAGCACTCGCTTCTGTTCTCAGCATGTGCAGTGTATTCCACGCAAGAGAAAGTACTGTTCTTGTCAGTTTCCTAAGCAGAGTTGAACTAGTTATGGCCATTGTGTGTAGGAAGCACAGTTCTTTGGTTCTGAGCAAGCTGACTGTTCTGCCTCTACAGGAAACACAGTAGAGTAGAAGAGTGCTGCTTTCTCAAAAGCAAAGTGTGTTTCTTGTAAGGCGAGCCAGAGTTTAATTCCCTTTCATAAACGGAGTTGAATCACATGCAGTTTGTGGTCCTAGCAGCAAGAGTTGTTTTCTGGTAAGGAGAGTCACTATTGTGCTCAATTGGCCATACACATTGCAAATAGCACTCGCGTCTCTTCCCAGCAAATGCAGTGTATTGGACGCAAGAGAAACTACTGTTCTTGTCAGTTTCCTAAGCAGAGTTGAATTAGATATGACCCTTGTGTGTAGGAAGCCCAGTTCTTTAGTTCTGAGCAAGCTGACAGTTCTGGCTATATAGGAAACACAGTAGAGTAGAAGAGTGCTGCTTTCTCTAAAGCAGAGTGTGTTTCTTGTAAGGCGAGCTGGAGTTGATTTCCCTTTCATAAACGGAGTTGAATCACATGCAGTTTCTGGTCCTAGCAGCAAAAGTTGTTTTCTGGTAAGGAGATCCACTATTGTGCTCATTTGGCCTTACACAGTACAAAGAGCACTCGCGTCTTATCCCAGCAAATGTAGTGTATTGGACGCAAGAAAAACTACTCTTCTTGTCAGTTTCCTAAGCAGAGTTGAATTAGATATGGCCCTTGTGTGTAGGAAGCACAGTTCTTTAGTTCTGAGAAGCTGACAGTTCTGGCTATATAGGAAACACAGTAGAGTAGAAGAGTGCTGCTTTCTCTAAAGCAGAGTGTGTTTCTTGTAAGGCGAGCTAGAGTTGATTTCCCTTTCATAAACGGAGTTGAATCACACGCAGATTTGGTCCGAGCAACAAAAGTTGTTTTCTGGTAAGGAGAGTCACTATTGTGCTTATCCAGTGCAAAGAGAGCTAGAATTGAATTCCCTTTCATAAACGGAGTTGAATCACATGCAGTTTCTGGTCCTAGCACCAAGAGTTGTTTTCTGGTAAGGAGAGTCACTATTGTGCTCATTTGGCCATACACAATGCAAATAGCACTCGCTTCTGTTCTCAGCAAGTGCAGTGTATGGGACGCAAGAGAAAGTACTGTTCTTGTCAGTTTCCTAAGCAGAGTTGAACTAGTTATGGCCATTGTGTGTAGAAAGCACAGTTCTTTGGTTCTGAGCAAGCTGACTGTTCTGGCTCTATAGGAAACACAGTAGAGTAGAAGAGTGCTGCTTTCTCAAAAGCAGAGTGTGTTTCTTGTAAGGCGAGCTAGAGTTTAATTCCCTTTCATAAACGGAGTTGAATCACATGCAGTTTGTGGTCCTAGCACCAAGAGTTGTTTTCTGGTAAGGAGAGTCACTATTGTGCTCAATTGGCCATACACATTGCAAATAGCACTCGCGTCTCTTCCCAGCAAATGCAGTGTATTGGACGCAAGAGAAACTACTGTTCTTGTCACTTTCCTAAGCAGAGTTGAATTAGATATGACCCTTGTGTGTAGGAAGCCCAGTTCTTTAGTTCTGAGCAAGCTGACAGTTCTGGCTATATAGGAAACACAGTAGAGTAGAAGAGTGCTGCTTTCTCTAAAGCAGAGTGTGTTTCTTGTAAGGCGAGCTGGAGTTGATTTCCCTTTCATAAACGGAGTTGAATCACATGCAGTTTCTGGTCCTAGCAGCAAAAGTTGTTTTCTGGTAAGGAGATTCACTATTGTGCTCAATTGGCCTTACACAGTGCAAATAGCACTCGCGTCTTATCCCAGCAACTGCAGTGTATTGGACGCAAGAGAAACTACTGTTCTTGTCAGTTTCCTAAGCAGAGTTGAATTAGATATGGCCCTTGTGTGTAGGAAGCACAGTTCTTTGGTTCTGAACAAGCTGACTGTTCTGGCTCTATAGGAAACACAGTAGAGTAGAAGAGTGCTGCTTTCTCAAAAGCAGAGTGTGTTTCTTGTAAGGCAAGCTAGAGTTTAATTCCCTTTCATAAACGGAGTTGAATCGCATGCAGTTTGTGGTCCTAGCAGCAAGAGTTGTTCTGGTAAGGAGATTCACTATTGTGCTCAATTGGCCATACACATTGCAAATAGCACTCGCGTCTGTTCCCAGCAAGTGCAGTGTATTGGATGCAAGACAAGAGACTGTTCTTTTCAGTTTCCTAAGCAGAGTTGAACTAGATATGGCCCGTGAGTGTAGGAAGCACAGTTCCTTGGTTCTGAGCAAGCTGACTGTTCTGGCTATATAGGAAACAGAGTAGAATAGAAGAGTGCTGCTTTCTCAAAAGCAGAGTGTGTTTCTTGTAAGGCAAGTTAGAGTTTAATTCCCTTTCATAAACGGAGTTAAATCGCATGCAGTTTGTGGTCCTAGCAGCAAGAGTTGTTTTCTGGTAAGGAGATTCACTATTGTGCTCAATTGGCCATACACATTGCAAATAGCACTCGCGTCTCTTCCCCGCAAATGCAGTGTATTGGACGCAAGAGAAACTACTGTTCTTGTCAGTTTCCTAAGCAGAGTTGAATTAGATATGGCCCTTGTGTGTAGGAAGCACAGTTCTTTAGGTCTGAGCAAGCTGACAGTTCTGGCTATATAGGAAACACAGTAGAGTAGAAGTGTGCTGCTTTGTCTAAAGCAGAATGTGTTTCTTGTAAGGCGAGCTAGAGTTGATTTCCCTTTCATAAATAGAGTTGAATCACATGCAGATTCTGGTCCTAGCAACAAAAGTTGTTTTCTCGTAAGGAGAGTCACTATGTGCTCAATTGGCCATACCCAGTGCAAATAGCCCTCGCGTCTGTTCCCAGCAAGTACAGTGTATTGGACGCAAGACAAGAGACTGTTCTTTTCAGTTTCCTAAGCAGAGTTGAACTAGATATGGCCCGTGAGTGTAGGAAGCACAGTTCTTTGGTTCTGAGCAAGCTGACTGTTCTGGCTATATAGGAAACAGAGTAGAATAGAAGAGTGCTGCTTTCTCAAAAGCAGAGTTGTTTCTTGTAAGGCAAGCTAGAGTTTAATTCCCTTTCATAAACGGAGGTGAATCACATGCAGTTTGTGGTCCTAGCAGCAAGAGTTGTTTTCTGGTAAGGAGATTCACTATTGTGCTCAATTGGCCATACACATTGCAAATAGCACTCGCGTCTCTTCCCAGCAAATGCAGTGTATTGGACGCAAGAGAAACTACTGTTCTTGTCAGTTTCCTAAGCAGAGTTGAATTAGATATGGCCCTTGTGTGTAGGAAGCACAGTTCTTTAGTTCTGAGCAAGCTGACCGTTCTGGCTATATAGGAAACACAGTAGAGTAGAAGAGTGGTGCTTTCTCTAAAGCAGAGTGTGTTTATTGTAAATCGAGCTAGAGTTGATTTCCCTTTCATAAACGGAGTTGAATCACATGCAGATTCTGGTCCTAGCAACAAAAGTTGTTTTCTGGTAAGGAGAGTCACTATTGTGCTTATCCAGTGCAAAGAGAGCTAGAATTGAATTCCCTTTCATAAACGGAGTTGAATCACATGCAGTTTCTGGTCCTAGCAGCAAGAGTTGTTTTCTGGTAAGGAGAGTCACTATTGTGCTCATTTGGCCATACACAATGCAAATAGCACTTGCTTCTGTTCTCAGCAAGTGCAGTTATTGGACGCAAGAGAAAGTACTGTTCTTGTCAGTTTCCTAAGCAGAGTTGAACTAGTTATGGCCATTGTGTGTATTAAGCACAGTTCTTTGGTTCTGAGCAAGCTGACTGTTCTGGCTCTATAGGAAACACAGTAGAGTAGAAGAGTGCTGCTTTCTCAAAAGCAAAGTGTGTTTCTTGTAAGGCGAGCCAGAGTTTAATTCCCTTTCATAAACGGAGCTGAATCACATGCAATTTGTGGTCCAAGCAGCAAGAGTTGTTTTCTCGTAAGGAGATTTACTATTGTGCTCAATTGTCCATACACATTGCAAATACCACTAACGTCTGTTCCCAGCAAATGCAGTGTATTGGACGCAAGAGAAACTACTGTTCTTGTCAGTTTCCTAAGCAGAGTTGAATTAGATATGGCCCTTGTGTGTAGGAAGCACAGTTCTTTAGTTCTGAGCAAGCTGACAGTTCTGGCTATATAGGAAACACAGTAGAGTAGAAGAGTGCTGCTTTCTCTAAAGCAGAGTGTGTTTCTTGTAAGGCGAGCTAGAGTTGATTTCGCTTTCATAAACGGAGTTGAATCACATGCAGATTCTGATCCTAGCAACAAAAGTTGTTTTCTGGTAAGGAGAGTCACTATTGTGCTTATCCAGTGCAAATAGAGCTAGAATTGAATTCCCTTTCATAAACGGAATTGAATCACATGCAGTTTCTGGTCCTAGCAGCAAGAGTTGTTTTCTGGTAAGGAGAGTCACTATTGTGCTCAATTGGCCATACCCAGTGCAAATAGCACTCGCGTCTGTTCCCAGCAAGTGCAGTGTATTGGACGCAAGACAAGAGATTGTTCTTTTCAGTTTCCTAAGCAGAGTTGAACTAGATATGGCCCGTGAGTGTTGGAAGCACAGTTCTTTGGTTCTGAGCAAGCTGACTGTTCTGGCTATATAGGAAACAGAGTAGAATAGAAGAGTGCTGCTTTCTCAAAAGCAGAGTTGTTTCTTGTAAGGCAACCTAGAGTTTAATTCCCTTTCATAAACGGAGTTGAATCACATGCAGTTTGTGGTCCTAGCAGCAAGAGTTGTTTTCTGGTAAGGAGATTCACTATTGTGCTCAATTGGCCATACACATTGCAAATAGCACTCGCGTCTCTACCCAGCAAATGCAGTGTATTGGACGCAAGAGAAACTACTGTTCTTGTCAGTTTCCTAAGCAGAGTTGAATTAGATATGGCCCTTGTGTGTAGGAAGCACAGTTCTTTAGTTCTGAGCAAGCTGACAGTTCTGGCTATATAGGAAACACAGTAGAGTAGAAGAGTGCTGCTTTCTCTAAAGCAGAGTGTGTTTCTTGTAAGGCGAGCTAGAGTTGATTTCCCTTTCATAAACGGAGTTGAATCACATGCAGATTCTGGTCCTAGCAACAAAAGTTGTTTTCTGGTAAGGAGAGTCACTATTGTGCTTATCCAGTGCAAAGAGAGCTAGAATTGAATTCCCTTTCATAAACGGAGTAGAATCACATGCAGTTTCTGGTCCTAGCAGCAAGAGTTGTTTTCTGGTAAGGAGAGTCACTTTTGTGCTCATTTGGCCATACACAATGCAAATAGCACTCGCTTCTGTTCTCAGCAAGTGCAGTGTATTGGACGCAAGAGAAAGTACTGTTCTTGTCAGTTTCCTAAGCAGAGTTGAACTAGTTATGGCCATTGTGTGTAGGAAGCACAGTTCTTTGGTTCTGAGCAAGCTGACTGTTCTGGCTCTATAGGAAACACAGTAGAGTAGAAGAGTGCTGCTTTCTCATGAGCAAAGTGTGTTTCTTGTAAGGCGAGCCAGAGTTTAATTCCCTTTCATAAACGGAGCTGAATCACATGCAATTTGTGGTCCTAGCAGCAAGAGTTGTTTTCTCGTAAGGAGATTTACTATTGTGCTCAATTGTCCATACACATTGCAAATAGCACTCGCGTCTGTTCCCAGCACATGCAGTGATTGGACGCAAGAGAAACTACTGTTCTTGTCAGTTTCCTAAGCAGAGTTGAATTAGATATGGCCCTTGTGTGTAGGAAGCACAGTTCTTTAGTTCTGAGCAAGCTGACTGTTCTGGCTATATAGGAAACAGAGTAGAGTAGAAGAGTGCTGCTTTCTCAAAAGCAGAGTTGTTTCTTGTAAGGCAAGCTAGAGTTTAATTCCCTTTCATAAACGGAGTTGAATCACATGAAGTTTGTGGTCCTAGCAGCAAGAGTTGTTTTCTGGTAAGGAGATTCACTATTGTGCTCAATTGGCCATACACATTGCAAATAGCACTCGCGTCTCTTCCCAGCAAATGCAGTGTATTGGACGCAAGAGAAACTACTGTTCTTGTCAGTTTCCTAAGCAGAGTTGAATTAGATATGGCCCTTGTGTGTAGGAAGCACAGTTCTTTAGTTCTGACAGTTCTGGCTATATAGGAAACACAGTAGAGTAGAAGAGTGCTGCTTTCTCTAAAGCAGAGTGTGTTTCTTGTAAGGCGAGCTAGAGTTGATTTCCCTTTCATAAACGGAGTTGAATCACACGCAGATTCTGGTCCGAGCAACAAAAGTTGTTTTCTGGTAAGGAGAGTCACTATTGTGCTTATCCAGTGCAAAGAGAGCTAGAATTGAATTCCCTTTCATAAACGGAGTTGAATCACATGCAGTTTCTGGTCCTAGCACCAAGAGTTGTTTTCTGGTAAGGAGAGTCACTATTGTGCTCATTTGGCCATACACAATGCAAATAGCACTCGCTTCTGTTCTCAGCAAGTGCAGTGTATGGGACGCAAGAGAAAGTACTGTTCTTGTCAGTTTCCTAAGCAGAGTTGAACTAGTTATGGCCATTGTGTGTAGAAAGCACAGTTCTTTGGTTCTGAGCAAGCTGACTGTTCTGGCTCTATAGGAAACACAGTAGAGTAGAAGAGTGCTGCTTTCTCAAAAGCAGAGTGTGTTTCTTGTAAGGCAAGCTAGAGTTTAATTCCCTTTCATAAACGGAGTTGAATCACATGCAGTTTGTGGTCCTAGCAGCAAGAGTTGTTTTCTGGTAAGGAGAGTCACTATTGTGCTCAATTGGCCATACACATTGCAAATAGCACTCGCGTCTGTTCCCAGCAAATGCAGTGTATTGGACGCAAGAGAAACTACTGTTCTTGTCAGTTTCCTAAGCAGAGTTGAATTAGATATGACCCTTGTGTGTAGGAAGCCCAGTTCTTTAGTTCTGAGCAAGCTGACAGTTCTGGCTATATAGGAAACACAGTAGAGTAGAAGAGTGCTGCTTTCTCTAAAGCAGAGTGTGTTTCTTGTAAGGCGAGCTGGAGGTGATTTCCCTTTCATAAACGGAGTTGAATCACATGCAGTTTCTGGTCCTAGCAGCAAAAGTTGTTTTCTGGTAAGGAGATTCACTATTGTGCTCAATTGGCCTTACACATTGCAAATAGCACTCGCGTCTTATCCCAGCAAATGCAGTGTATTGGACGCAAGAGAAACTACTGTTCTTGTCAGTTTCCTAAGCAGAGTTGAATTAGATATGGCCCTTGTGTGTAGGAAGCACAGTTCTTTGGTTCTGAACAAGCTGACTGTTCTGGCTCTATAGGAAACACAGTAGAGTAGAAGAGTGCTGCTTTCTCAAAAGCAGAGTGTGTTTCTTGTAAGGCAAGCTAGTGTTTAATTCCCTTTCATAAACGGAGTTGAATCGCATGCAGTTTGTGGTCCTAGCAGCAAGAGTTGTTTTCTGGTAAGGAGATTCACTATTGTGCTAAATTGGCCATACACATTGCAAATAGCACTCGCGTCTGTTCCCAGCAAGTGCAGTGTATTGGATGCAAGACAAGAGACTGTTCTTTTCAGTTTCCTAAGCAGAGTTGAACTAGACATGGCCCGTGAGTGTAGGAAGCACAGTTCTTTGGTTCTGAGCAAGCTGACTGTTCTGGCTATATAGGAAACAGAGTAGAATAGAAGAGTGCTGCTTTCTCAAAAGCAGAGGGTGTTTCTTGTAAGGCAAGCTAGAGTTTAATTCCCTTTCATAAACGGAGCTGAATCACATGCAATTTGTGGTCCAAGCAGCAAGAGTTGTTTTCTCGTAAGGAGATTTACTATTGTGCTCAATTGTCCATACACATTGCAAATACCACTCGCGTCTGTTCCCAGCAAATGCAGTGTATTGGACGCAAGAGAAACTACTGTTCTTGTCAGTTTCCTAAGCAGAGTTGAATTAGATATGGCCCTTGTGTGTAGGAAGCACAGTTCTTTAGTTCTGAGCAAGCTGACAGTTCTGGCTATATAGGAAACACAGTAGAGTAGAAGAGTGCTGCTTTCTCTAAAGCAGAGTGTGTTTCTTGTAAGGCGAGCTAGAGTTGATTTCGCTTTCATAAACGGAGTTGAATCACATGCAGATTCTGGTCCTAGCAACAAAAGTTGTTTTCTGGTAAGGAGAGTCACTATTGTGCTTATCCAGTGCAAATAGAGCTAGAATTGAATTCCCTTTCATAAACGGAGTTGAATCACATGCAGTTTCTGGTCCTAGCAGCAAGAGTTGTTTTCTGGTAAGGAGAGTCACTATTGTGCTCAATTGGCCATACCCAGTGCAAATAGCACTCGCGTCTGTTCCCAGCAAGTGCAGTGTATTGGACGCAAGACAAGAGATTGTTCTTTTCAGTTTCCTAAGCAGAGTTGAACTAGATATGGCCCGTGAGTGTAGGAAGCACAGTTCTTTGGTTCTGAGCAAGCTGACTGTTCTGGCTATATAGGAAACAGAGTAGAATAGAAGAGTGCTGCTTTCTCAAAAGCAGAGTTGTTTCTTGTAAGGCAAGCTAGAGTTTAATTCCCTTTCATAAACGGAGTTGAATCACATGCAGTTTGTGGTCCTAGCAGCAAGAGTTGTTTTCTGGTAAGGAGATTCACTATTGTGCTCAATTGGCCATACACATTGCAAATAGCACTCGCGTCTCTTCCCAGCAAATGCAGTGTATTGGACGCAAGAGAAACTACTGTTCTTGTCAGTTTCCTAAGCAGAGTTGAATTAGATATGGCCCTTGTGTGTAGGAAGCACAGTTCTTTAGTTCTGAGCAAGCTGACAGTTCTGGCTATATAGGAAACACAGTAGAGTAGAAGAGTGCTGCTTTCTCTAAAGCAGAGTGTGTTTCTTGTAAGGCGAGCTAGAGTTGATTTCGCTTTCATAAACGGAGTTGAATCACATGCAGATTCTGGTCCTAGCAACAAAAGTTGTTTTCTGGTAAGGAGAGTCACTATTGTGCTTATCCAGTGCAAATAGAGCTAGAATTGAATTCCCTTTCATAAACGGAGTTGAATCACATGCAGTTTCTGGTCCTAGCAGCAAGAGTTGTTTTCTGGTAAGGAGAGTCACTATTGTGCTCAATTGGCCATACCCAGTGCAAATAGCACTCGCGTCTGTTCCCAGCAAGTGCAGTGTATTGGACGCAAGACAAGAGATTGTTCTTTTCAGTTTCCTAAGCAGAGTTGAACTAGATATGGCCCGTGAGTGTAGGAAGCACAGTTCTTTGGTTCTGAGCAAGCTGACTGTTCTGGCTATATAGGAAACAGAGTAGAATAGAAGAGTGCTGCTTTCTCAAAAGCAGAGTTGTTTCTTGTAAGGCAAGCTAGAGTTTAATTCCCTTTCATAAACGGAGTTGAATCACATGCAGTTTGTGGTCCTAGCAGCAAGAGTTGTTTTCTGGTAAGGAGATTCACTATTGTGCTCAATTGGCCATACACATTGCAAATAGCACTCGCGTCTCTTCCCAGCAAATGCAGTGTATTGGACGCAAGAGAAACTACTGTTCTTGTCAGTTTCCTAAGCAGAGTTGAATTAGATATGGCCCTTGTGTGTAGGAAGCACAGTTCTTTAGTTCTGAGCAAGCTGACAGTTCTGGCTATATAGGAAACACATTAGAGTAGAAGAGTGCTGCTTTCTCTAAAGCAGAGTGTGTTTCTTGTAAGGCGAGCTAGAGTTGATTTCCCTTTCATAAACGGAGTTGAATCACATGCAGATTCTGGTCCTAGCAACAAAAGTTGTTTTCTGGTAAGGAGAGTCACTATTGTGCTTATCCAGTGCAAATAGAGCTAGAATTGAATTCCCTTTCATAAACGGAGTTGAATCACATGCAGTTTCTGGTCCTAGCACCAAGAGTTGTTTTCTGGTAAGGAGAGTCACTATTGTGCTCATTTGGCCATACACAATGCAAATAGCACTCGCTTCTGTTCTCAGCAAGTGCAGTGTATTGGACGAAAGAGAAAGTACTGTTCTTGTCAGTTTCCTAAGCAGAGTTGAACTAGTTATGGCCATTGTGTGTAGGAAGCACAGTTCTTTGGTTCTGAGCAAGCTGACTGTTCTGGCTCTATAGGAAACACAGTAGAGTAGAAGAGTGCTGCTTTCTCATAAGCAAAGTGTGTTTCTTGTAAGGCAAGCCAGAGTTTAATTCCCTTTCATAAACGGAGCTGAATCACATGCAATTTGTGGTCCTAGCAGCAAGAGTTGTTTTCTCGTAAGGAGATTTACTATTGTGCTCAATTGTCCATACACATTGCAAATAGCACTCGCGTCTGTTCCCAGCACATGCAGTGATTGGACGCAAGAGAAACTACTGTTCTTGTCAGTTTCCTAAGCAGAGTTGAATTAGATATGGCCCTTGTGTGTAGGAAGCACAGTTCTTTAGTTCTGAGCAAGCTGACTGTTCTGGCTATATAGGAAACAGAGTAGAGTAGAAGAGTGCTGCTTTCTCAAAAGCAGAGTGTGTTTCTTGTAAGGCAAGCTAGAGTTTAATTCCCTTTCATAAACGGAGTTGAATCACATGCAGTTTCTGGTCCTAGCAGCCAAAGTTGTTTTCAGGTAAGGAGATTCACTATTGTGCTCAATTGGCCTTACACAGTACAAATAGCACTCGCGTCTTATCCCAGCAAATGTAGTGTATTGGACGCAAGAAAAACTACTGTTCTTGTCAGTTTCCTAAGCAGAGTTGAATTAGATATGGCCCTTGTGTGTAGGAAGCACAGTTCTTTAGTTCTGAGCAAGCTGACAGTTCTGGCTATATAGGAAACACAGTAGAGTAGAAGAGTGCTGCTTTCTCTAATGCAGAGTGTGTTTCTTGTAAGGCGAGCTAGAGTTGATTTCCCTTTCAAAAACGGAGTTGAATAACACGCAGATTCTGGTCCGAGCAACAAAAGTTGTTTTCTGGTAAGGAGAGTCACTATTGTGCTTATCCAGTGCAAAGAGAGCTAGAATTGAATTCCCTTTCATAAACGGAGTTGAATCACATGCAGTTTCTGGTCCTAGCACCAAGAGTTGTTTTCTGGTAAGGAGAGTCACTATTGTGCTCATTTGGCCATACACAATGCAAATAGCACTCGCTTCTGTTCTCAGCAAGTGCAGTGTATGGGACGCAAGAGAAAGTACTGTTCTTGTCAGTTTCCTAAGCAGAGTTGAACTAGTTATGGCCATTGTGTGTAGGAAGCACAGTTCTTTGGTTGTGAGCAAGCTGACTGTTCTGGCTCTATAGGAAACACAGTAGAGTAGAAGAGTGCTGCTTTCTCTAAAGCAGAGTGTGTTTCCTGTAAGGCAAGCTAGAGTTTAATTCCCTTTCATAAACGGAGTTGAATCACATGCAGTTTGTGGTCCTAGCAGCAAGAGTTGTTTTCTGGTAAGGAGAGTCACTATTGTGCTCAATTGGCCATACACTTTGCAAAGAGCACTCGCGTCTCTTCCCAGCAAATGCAGTGTATGGACGCAAGAGAAACTACTGTTCTTGTCAGTTTCCTAAGCAGAGTTGAATTAGATATGGCCCTTGTGTGTAGGAAGCCCAGTTCTTTAGTTCTGAGCAAGCTGACAGTTCTGGCTATATAGGAAACACAGTAGAGTAGAAGAGTGCTGCTTTCTCTAAAGCAGAGTGTGTTTCTTGTAAGGCGAGCTGGAGTTGATTTCCCTTTCATAAACGGAGTTGAATCGCATGCAGTTTGTGGTCCTAGCAGCAAAAGTTGTTTTCTGGTAAGGAGATTCACTATTGTGCTCAATTGGCCATACACATTGCAAATAGCACTCGCGTCTGTTCCCAGCAAGTGCAGTGTATTGGATGCAAGACAAGAGACTGTTCTTTTCAGTTTCCTAAGCAGAGTTGAACTAGATATGGCCCGTGAGTGTAGGAAGCACAGTTCTTTGGTTCTGAGCAAGCTGACTGTTCTGGCTATATAGGAAACAGAGTAGAATAGAAGAGTGCTGCTTTCTCAAAAGCAGAGGGTGTTTCTTGTAAGGCAAGCTAGAGTTTAATTCCCTTTCATAAACGGAGCTGAATCACATGCAATTTGTGGTCCAAGCAGCAAGAGTTGTTTTCTCGTAAGGAGATTTACTATTGTGCTCAATTGTCCATACACATTGCAAATACCACTCGCGTCTGTTCCCAGCAAATGCAGTGTATTGGACGCAAGAGAAACTACTGTTCTTGTCAGTTTCCTAAGCAGAGTTGAATTAGATATGGCCCTTGTGTGTAGGAAGCACAGTTCTTTAGTTCTGAGCAAGCTGACAGTTCTGGCTATATAGGAAACACAGTAGAGTAGAAGAGTGCTGCTTTCTCTAAAGCAGAGTGTGTTTCTTGTAAGGCGAGCTAGAGTTGATTTCGCTTTCATAAACGGAGTTGAATCACATGCAGATTCTGGTCCTAGCAACAAAAGTTGTTTTCTGGTAAGGAGAGTCACTATTGTGCTTATCCAGTGCAAATAGAGCTAGAATTGAATTCCCTTTCATAAACGGAGTTGAATCACATGCAGTTTCTGGTCCTAGCAGCAAGAGTTGTTTTCTGGTAAGGAGAGTCACTATTGTGCTCAATTGGCCATACCCAGTGCAAATAGCACTCGCGTCTGTTCCCAGCAAGTGCAGTGTATTGGACGCAAGACAAGAGATTGTTCTTTTCAGTTTCCTAAGCAGAGTTGAACTAGATATGGCCCGTGAGTGTAGGAAGCACAGTTCTTTGGTTCTGAGCAAGCTGACTGTTCTGGCTATATAGGAAACAGAGTAGAATAGAAGAGTGCTGCTTTCTCAAAAGCAGAGTTGTTTCTTGTAAGGCAAGCTAGAGTTTAATTCCCTTTCATAAACGGAGTTGAATCACATGCAGTTTGTGGTCCTAGCAGCAAGAGTTGTTTTCTGGTAAGGAGATTCACTATTGTGCTCAATTGGCCATACACATTGCATATAGCACTCGCGTCTCTTCCCAGCAAATGCAGTGTATTGGACGCAAGAGAAACTACTGTTCTTGTCAGTTTCCAAAGCAGAGTTGAATTAGATATGGCCCTTGTGTGTAGGAAGCACAGTTCTTTAGTTCTGAGCAAGCTGACAGTTCTGGCTATATAGGAAACACATTAGAGTAGAAGAGTGCTGCTTTCTCTAAAGCAGAGTGTGTTTCTTGTAAGGCGAGCTAGAGTTGATTTCCCTTTCATAAACGGAGTTGAATCACATGCAGATTCTGGTCCTAGCAACAAAAGTTGTTTTCTGGTAAGGAGAGTCACTATTGTGCTTATCCAGTGCAAATAGAGCTAGAATTGAATTCCCTTTCATAAACAGAGTTGAATCACATGCAGTTTCTGGTCCTAGCACCAAGAGTTGTTTTCTGGTAAGGAGAGTCACTATTGTGCTCATTTGGCCATACACAATGCAAATAGCACTCGCTTCTGTTCTCAGCAAGTGCAGTGTATTGGACGCAAGAGAAAGTACTGTTCTTGTCAGTTTCCTAAGCAGAGTTGAACTAGTTATGGCCATTGTGTGTAGGAAGCACAGTTCTTTGGTTCTGAGCAAGCTGACTGTTCTGGCTCTATAGGAAACACAGTAGAGTAGAAGAGTGCTGCTTTCTCATAAGCAAAGTGTGTTTCTTGTAAGGCAAGCCAGAGTTTAATTCCCTTTCATAAACGGAGCTGAATCACATGCAATTTGTGGTCCTAGCAGCAAGAGTTGTTTTCTCGTAAGGAGATTTACTATTGTGCTCAATTGTCCATACACATTGCAAATAGCACTCGCGTCTGTTCCCAGCACATGCAGTGATTGGACGCAAGAGAAACTACTGTTCTTGTCAGTTTCCTAAGCAGAGTTGAATTAGATATGGCCCTTGTGTGTAGGAAGCACAGTTCTTTTGTTCTGAGCAAGCTGACTGTTCTGGCTATATAGGAAACAGAGTAGAGTAGAAGAGTGCTGCTTTCTCAAAAGCAGAGTGTGTTTCTTGTAAGGCAAGCTAGAGTTTAATTCCCTTTCATAAACGGAGTTGAATCACATGCAGTTTCTGGTCCTAGCAGCCAATGTTGTTTTCAGGTAAGGAGATTCACTATTGTGCTCAATTGGCCTTACACAGTACAAATAGCACTCGCGTCTTATCCCAGCAAATGTAGTGTATTGGACGCAAGAAAAACTACTGTTCTTGTCAGTTTCCTAAGCAGAGTTGAATTAGATATGGCCCTTGTGTGTAGGAAGCACAGTTCTTTAGTTCTGAGCAAGCTGACAGTTCTGGCTATATAGGAAACACAGTAGAGTAGAAGAGTGCTGCTTTCTCTAAAGCAGAGTGTGTTTCTTGTAAGGCGAGCTAGAGTTGATTTCCCTTTCAAAAACGAGTTGAATAACACGCAGATTCTGGTCCGAGCAACAAAAGTTGTTTTCTGGTAAGGAGAGTCACTATTGTGCTTATCCAGTGCAAAGAGAGCTAGAATTGAATTCCCTTTCATAAACGGAGTTGAATCACATGCAGTTTCTGGTCCTAGCACCAAGAGTTGTTTTCTGGTAAGGAGAGTCACTATTGTGCTCATTTTTCCATACACAATGCAAATAGCACTCGCTTCTGTTCTCAGCAAGTGCAGTGTATGGGACGCAAGAGAAAGTACTGTTCTTGTCAGTTTCCTAAGCAGAGTTGAACTAGTTATGGCCATTGTGTGTAGGAAGCACAGTTCTTTGGTTCTGAGCAAGCTGACTGTTCTGGCTCTATAGGAAACACAGTAGAGTAGAAGAGTGCTGCTTTCTCTAAAGCAGAGTGTGTTTCCTGTAAGGCAAGCTAGAGTTTAATTCCCTTTCATAAACGGAGTTGAATCACATGCAGTTTGTGGTCCTAGCAGCAAGAGTTGTTTTCTGGTAAGGAGAGTCACTATTGTGCTCAATTGGCCATACACATTGCAAATAGCACTCGCGTCTCTTCCCAGCAAATGCAGTGTATTGGACGCAAGAGAAACTACTGTTCTTGTCAGTTTCCTAAGCAGAGTTGAATTAGATATGGCCCTTGTGTGTAGGAAGCCCAGTTCTTTAGTTCTGAGCAAGCTGACAGTTCTGGCTATATAGGAAACACAGTAGAGTAGAAGAGTGCTGCTTTCTCTAAAGCAGAGTGTGTTTCTTGTAAGGCGAGCTGGAGTTGATTTCCCTTTCATAAACGGAGTTGAATCACATGCAGTTTGTGGTCCTAGCAGCAAAAGTTGTTTTCTGGTAAGGAGATTCACTATTGTGCTCAATTGGCCTTACACAGTGCAAATAGCACTCGCGTCTTATCCCAGCAAATGCAGTGTATTGGACGCAAGAGAAACTACTGTTCTTGTCAGTTTCCTAAGCAGAGTTGAATTAGATATGGCCTTTGTGTCTAGGAAGCACAGTTCTTTGGTTCTGAGCAAGCTGACTGTTCTGGCTATATAGGAAACAGAGTAGAATAGAAGAGTGCTGCTTTCTCAAAAGCAGAGTGTGTTTCTTGTAAGGCAAGCTAGAGTTTAATTCCCTTTCATAAACGGAGTTGAATCGCATGCAGTTTGTGGTCCTAGCAGCAAGAGTTGTTTTCTGGTAAGGAGATTCACTATTGTGCTCAATTGGCCATACACATTGCAAATAGCTCTCGCGTCTCTTCCCCGCAAATGCAGTGTATTGGACGCAAGAGAAACTACTGTTCTTGTCAGTTTCCTAAGCAGAGTTGAATTAGATATGCCCCTTGTGTGTAGGAAGCACAGTTCTTTAGTTCTGAGCAAGGTGACAGTTCTGGCTATATAGGAAACACAGTAGAGTAGAAGAGTGCTGCTTTGTCTAAAGCAGAATGTGTTTCTTGTAAGGCGAGCTAGAGTTGATTTCCCTTTCATAAACGGAGTTGAATCACATGCAGATTCTGGTCCTAGCAACAAAAGTTGTTTTCTGGTAAGGAGAGTCACTATGTGCTCAATTGGCCATACCCAGTGCAAATAGCACTCGCGTCTGTTCCCAGCAAGTACAGTGTATTGGATGCAAGACAAGAGACTGTTCTTTTCAGTTTCCTTAGGAGAGTTGAACTAGATATGGCCCGTGAATGTAGGAAGCACAGTTCTTTGGTTCTGAGCAAGCTGACTGTTCTGGCTATATAGGAAACAGAGTAGAATAGAAGAGTGCTGGTTTCTCAAAAGCAGAGTTGTTTCTTGTAAGGCAAGCTAGAGTTTAATTCCCTTTCATAAACGGAGTTGAATCACATGCAGTTTGTGGTCCTAGCAGCAAGAGTTGTTTTCTGGTAAGGAGATTCACTATTGTGCTCAATTGGCCATACACATTGCAAATAGCACTCGCGTCTCTTCCCAGCAAATGCAGTGTATTGGACGCAAGAGAAACTACTGTTCTTGTCAGTTTCCTAAGCAGAGTTGAATTAGATATGGCCCTTGTGTGTAGGAAGCACAGTTCTTTAGTTCTGAGCAAGCTGACAGTTCTGGCTATATAGGAAACACAGTAGAGTAGAAGAGTGCTGCTTTCTCTAAAGCAGAGTGTGTTTCTTGGAAGTCGAGCTAGAGTTGATTTCCCTTTCATAAACGGAGTTGAATCACATGCAGATTCTGGTCCTAGCAACAAAAGTTGTTTTCTGGTAAGGAGAGTCACTATTGTGCTTATCCAGTGCAAAGAGAGCTAGAATTGAATTCCCTTTCATAAACGGAGTCGAATCACATGCAGTTTCTGGTCCTAGCACCAAGAGTTGTTTTCTGGTAAGGAGAGTCACTATTGTGCTCATTTGGCCATACACAATACAAATAGCACTCGCTTCTGTTCTCAGCAAGTGCAGTGTATTGGACGCAAGAGAAACTAATGTTCTTGTCAGTTTCCTAAGCAGAGTTGAACTAGTTATGGCCATTGTGTGTATTAAGCACAGTTCTTTGGTTCTGAGCAAGCTGACTGTTCTGGCTCTATAGGAAACACAGTAGAGTAGAAGAGTGCTGCTTTTTCAAAAGCAAAGTGTGTTTCTTGTAAGGCGAGCCAGAGTTTAATTCCCTTTCATAAACGGAGCTGAATCACATGCAATTTGTGGTCCAAGCAGCAAGAGTTGTTTTCCTTAAGGAGATTTCCTATTGTGCTCAATTGTCCATACACATTGCAAATAGCAATCGCATCTGTTCCCAGCAAATGCAGTGTATTGGACCCAAGAGAAACTACTGTTCTTGTCAGTTTCCTAAGCAGAGTTGAATTAGATATGGCCCTTGTGTGTAGGAAGCACAGTTCTTTAGTTCTGAGCAAGCTGACAGTTCTGGCTATATAGGAAACACAGTAGAGTAGAAGAGTGCTGCTTTCTCTAAAGCAGAGTGTGTTTCTTGTAAGGCGAGCTAGAGTTGATTTCCCTTTCAAAAACGGAGTTGAATAACACGCAGATTCTGGTCCGAGCAACAAAAGTTGTTTTCTGGTAAGGAGAGTCACTATTGTGCTTATCCAGTGCAAAGAGAGCTAGAATTGAATTCCCTTTCATAAACGGAGTTGAATCACATGCAGTTTCTGGTCCTAGCACCAAGAGTTGTTTTCTGGTAAGGAGAGTCACTATTGTGCTCATTTGGCCATACACAATGCAAATAGCACTCGCTTCTGTTCTCAGCAAGTGCAGTGTATGGGACGCAAGAGAAAGTACTGTTCTTGTCAGTTTCCTAAGCAGAGTTGAACTAGTTATGGCCATTGTGTGTAGGAAGCACAGTTCTTTGGTTCTGAGCAAGCTGACTGTTCTGGCTCTATAGGAAACACAGTAGAGTAGAAGAGTGCTGCTTTCTCTAAAGCAGAGTGTGTTTCCTGTAAGGCAAGCTAGAGTTTAATTCCCTTTCATAAACGGAGTTGAATCACATGCAGTTTGTGGTCCTAGCAGCAAGAGTTGTTTTCTGGTAAGGAGAGTCACTATTGTGCTCAATTGGCCATACACATTGCAAATAGCACTCGCGTCTCTTCCCAGCAAATGCAGTGTATTGGACGCAAGAGAAACTACTGTTCTTGTCAGTTTCCTAAGCAGAGTTGAATTAGATATGGCCCTTGTGTGTAGGAAGCCCAGTCCTTTAGTTCTGAGCAAGCTGACAGTTCTGGCTCTATAGGAAACACAGTAGAGTAGAAGAGTGCTGCTTTCTCTAAAGCAGAGTGTGTTTCTTGTAAGGCGAGCTGGAGTTGATTTCCCTTTCATAAACGGAGTTGAATCACATGCAGTTTGTGGTCCTAGCAGCAAAAGTTGTTTTCTGGTAAGGAGATTCACTATTGTGCTCAATTGGCCTTACACAGTGCAAATAGCACTGGCGTCTTATCCCAGCAAATGCAGTGTATTGGACGCAAGAGAAACTACTGTTCTTGTCAGTTTCCTAAGCAGAGTTGAATTAGATATGGCCTTTGTGTCTAGGAAGCACAGTTCTTTGGTTCTGAGCAAGCTGACTGTTCTGGCTATATAGGAAACAGAGTAGAATAGAAGAGTGCTGCTTTCTCAAAAGCAGAGTGTGTTTCTTGTAAGGCAAGCTAGAGTTTAATTCCCTTTCATAAACGGAGTTGAATCGCATGCAGTTTGTGGTCCTAGCAGCAAGAGTTGTTTTCTGGTAAGGAGATTCACTATTGTGCTCAATTGGCCATACACATTGCAAATAGCACTCGCGTCTCTTCCCCGCCAATGCAGTGTATTGGACGCAAGAGAAACTACTGTTCTTGTCAGTTTCCTAAGCAGAGTTGAATTAGATATGCCCCTTGTGTGTAGGAAGCACAGTTCTTTAGTTCTGAGCAAGGTGACAGTTCTGGCTATATAGGAAACACAGTAGAGTAGAAGAGTGCTGCTTTGTCTAAAGCAGAATGTGTTTCTTGTAAGGCGAGCTAGAGTTGATTTCCCTTTCATAAACGGAGTTGAATCACATGCAGATTCTGGTCCTAGCAACAAAAGTTGTTTTCTGGTAAGGAGAGTCACTATGTGCTCAATTGGCCATACCCAGTGCAAATAGCACTCGCGTCTGTTCCCAGCAAGTACAGTGTATTGGATGCAAGACAAGAGACTGTTCTTTTCAGTTTCCTTAGGAGAGTTGAACTAGATATGGCCCGTGAATGTAGGAAGCACAGTTCTTTGGTTCTGAGCAAGCTGACTGTTCTGGCTATATAGGAAACAGAGTAGAATAGAAGAGTGCTGGTTTCTCAAAAGCAGAGTTGTTTCTTGTAAGGCAAGCTAGAGTTTAATTCCCTTTCATAAACGGAGTTGAATCACATGCAGTTTGTGGTCCTAGCAGCAAGAGTTGTTTTCTGGTAAGGAGATTCACTATTGTGCTCAATTGGCCATACACATTGCAAATAGCACTCGCGTCTCTTCCCAGCAAATGCAGTGTATTGGACGCAAGAGAAACTACTGTTCTTGTCAGTTTCCTAAGCAGAGTTGAATTAGATATGGCCCTTGTGTGTAGGAAGCACAGTTCTTTAGTTCTGAGCAAGCTGACAGTTCTGGCTATATAGGAAACACAGTAGAGTAGAAGAGTGCTGCTTTCTCTAAAGCAGAGTGTGTTTCTTGGAAGTCGAGCTAGAGTTGATTTCCCTTTCATAAACGGAGTTGAATCACATACAGATTCTGGTCCTAGCAACAAAAGTTGTTTTCTGGTAAGGAGAGTCACTATTGTGCTTATCCAGTGCAAAGAGAGCTAGAATTGAATTCCCTTTCATAAACGGAGTCGAATCACATGCAGTTTCTGGTCCTAGCACCAAGAGTTGTTTTCTGGTAAGGAGAGTCACTATTGTGCTCATTTGGCCATACACAATACAAATAGCACTCGCTTCTGTTCTCAGCAACTGCAGTGTATTGGACGCAAGAGAAACTAATGTTCTTGTCAGTTTACTAAGCAGAGTTGAACTAGTTATGGCCATTGTGTGTATTAAGCACAGTTCTTTGGTTCTGAGCAAGCTGACTGTTCTGGCTCTATAGGAAACACAGTAGAGTAGAAGAGTGCTGCTTTTTCAAAAGCAAAGTGTGTTTCTTGTAAGGCGAGCCAGAGTTTAATTCCCTTTCATAAACGGAGCTGAATCACATGCAATTTGTGGTCCAAGCAGCAAGAGTTGTTTTCCTTAAGGAGATTTCCTATTGTGCTCAATTGTCCATACACATTGCAAATAGCAATCGCATCTGTTCCCAGCAAATGCAGTGTATTGGACGCAAGAGAAACTACTGTTCTTGTCAGTTTCCTAAGCAGAGTTGAATTAGATATGGCCCTTGTGTGTAGGAAGCACAGTTCTTTAGTTCTGAGCAAGCTGACAGTTCTGGCTATATAGGAAACACAGTAGAGTAGAAGAGTGCTGCTTTCTCTAAAGCAGAGTGTGTTTCTTGTAAGGCGAGCTAGAGTTGATTTCGCTTTCATAAACGGAGTTGAATAACATGCAGATTCTGGTCCTAGCAACAAAAGTTGTTTTCTGGTAAGGAGAGTCACTATTGTGCTTATCCAGTGCAAATAGAGCTAGAATTGAATTCCCTTTCATAAACGGAGTTGAATCACATGCAGTTCTGGTCCTAGCAGCAAGAGTTGTTTTCTGGTAAGGAGAGTCACTATTGTGCTCAATTGGCCATACCCAGTGCAAATAGCACTCGCGTCTGTTCCCAACAAGTGCAGTGTATTGGACGCAAGACAAGAGACTGTTCTTTTCAGTTTCCTAAGCAGAGTTGAACTAGATATGGCCCGTGAGTGTAGGAAGCACAGTTCTTTGGTTCTGAGCAAGCTGACTGTTCTGGCTCTATAGGAAACACAGTAGAGTAGAAGAGTGCTGCTTTCTCATAAGCAAAGTGTGTTTCTTGTAAGGCGAGCCAGAGTTTAATTCCCTTTCATAAACGGAGTTGAATCACACGCAGATTCTGGTCCGAGCAACAAAAGTTGTTTTCTGGTAAGGAGAGTCACTATTGTGCTTATCCAGTGCAAAGAGAGCTAGAATTGAATTCCCTTTCATAAACGGAGTTGAATCACATGCAGTTTCTGGTCCTAGCACCAAGAGTTGTTTTCTGGTAAGGAGAGTCACTATTGTGCTCATTTGGCCATACACAATGCAAATAGCACTCACTTCTGTTCTCAGCAAGTGCAGTGTATGGGACGCAAGAGAAAGAACTGTTCTTTTCAGTTTCCTAAACAGAGTTGAACTAGTTATGGCCATTGTGTGTAGGAAGCACAGTTCTTTGGTTCTGAGCAAGCTGACTGTTCTGGCTATATAGGAAACAGAGTAGAATAGAAGAGTGCTGCTTTCTCAAAAGCAGAGTGTGTTTCTTGTAAGGCAAGCTAGAGTTTAATTCCCTTTCATAAACGGAGTTGAATCGCATGCAGTTTGTGGTCCTAGCAGCAAGAGTTGTTTTCTGGTAAGGAGATTCACTATTGTGCTCAATTGGCCATACACATTGCAAATAGCACTCGCGTCTCTTCCCCGCAAATGCAGTGTATTGGACGCAAGAGAAACTACTGTTCTTGTCAGTTTCCTAAGCAGAGTTGAATTAGATATGCCCCTTGTGTGTAGGAAGCACAGTTCTTTAGTTCTGAGCAAGGTGACAGTTCTGGCTATATAGGAAACACAGTAGAGTAGAAGAGTGCTGCTTTGTCTAAAGCAGAATGTGTTTCTTGTAAGGCGAGCTAGAGTTGATTTCCCTTTCATAAACGGAGTTGAATCACATGCAGATTCTGGTCCTAGCAACAAAAGTTGTTTTCTGGTAAGGAGAGTCACTATGTGCTCAATTGGCCATACCCAGTGCAAATAGCACTCGCGTCTGTTCCCAGCAAGTACAGTGTATTGGATGCAAGACAAGAGACTGTTCTTTTCAGTTTCCTTAGCAGAGTTGAACTAGATATGGCCCGTGAATATAGGAAGCACAGTTCTTTGGTTCTGAGCAAGCTGACTGTTCTGGCTATATAGGAAACAGAGTAGAATAGAAGAGTGCTGGTTTCTCAAAAGCAGAGTTGTTTCTTGTAAGGCAAGCTAGAGTTTAATTCCCTTTCATAAACGGAGTTGAATCACATGCAGTTTGTGGTCCTAGCAGCAAGAGTTGTTTTCTGGTAAGGAGATTCACTATTGTGCTCAATTGGCCATACACATTGCAAATAGCACTCGCGTCTCTTCCCAGCAAATGCAGTGTATTGGACGCAAGAGAAACTACTGTTCTTGTCAGTGTCCTAAGCAGAGTTGAATTAGATATGGCCCTTGTGTGTAGGAAGCACAGTTCTTTAGTTCTGAGCAAGCTGACAGTTCTGGCTATATAGGAAACACAGTAGAGTAGAAGAGTGCTGCTTTCTCTAAAGCAGAGTGTGTTTCTTGGAAGTCGAGCTAGAGTTGATTTCCCTTTCATAAACGGAGTTGAATCACATACAGATTCTGGTCCTAGCAACAAAAGTTGTTTTCTGGTAAGGAGAGTCACTATTGTGCTTATCCAGTGCAAAGAGAGCTAGAATTGAATTCCCTTTCATAAACGGAGTCGAATCACATGCAGTTTCTGGTCCTAGCACCAAGAGTTGTTTTCTGGTAAGGAGAGTCACTATTGTGCTCATTTGGCCATACACAATACAAATAGCACTCGCTTCTGTTCTCAGCAACTGCAGTGTATTGGACGCAAGAGAAACTAATGTTCTTGTCAGTTTACTAAGCAGAGTTGAACTAGTTATGGCCATTGTGTGTATTAAGCACAGTTCTTTGGTTCTGAGCAAGCTGACTGTTCTGGCTCTATAGGAAACACAGTAGAGTAGAAGAGTGCTGCTTTTTCAAAAGCAAAGTGTGTTTCTTGTAAGGCGAGCCAGAGTTTAATTCCCTTTCATAAACGGAGCTGAATCACATGCAATTTGTGGTCCAAGCAGCAAGAGTTGTTTTCCTTAAGGAGATTTCCTATTGTGCTCAATTGTCCATACACATTGCAAATAGCAATCGCATCTGTTCCCAGCAAATGCAGTGTATTGGACGCAAGAGAAACTACTGTTCTTGTCAGTTTCCTAAGCAGAGTTGAATTAGATATGGCCCTTGTGTGTAGGAAGCACAGTTCTTTAGTTCTGAGCAAGCTGACAGTTCTGGCTATATAGGAAACACAGTAGAGTAGAAGAGTGCTGCTTTCTCTAAAGCAGAGTGTGTTTCTTGTAAGGCGAGCTAGAGTTGATTTCGCTTTCATAAACGGAGTTGAATAACATGCAGATTCTGGTCCTAGCAACAAAAGTTGTTTTCTGGTAAGGAGAGTCACTATTGTGCTTATCCAGTGCAAATAGAGCTAGAATTGAATTCCCTTTCATAAACGGAGTTGAATCACATGCAGTTCTGGTCCTAGCAGCAAGAGTTGTTTTCTGGTAAGGAGAGTCACTATTGTGCTCAATTGGCCATACCCAGTGCAAATAGCACTCGCGTCTGTTCCCAACAAGTGCAGTGTATTGGACGCAAGACAAGAGACTGTTCTTTTCAGTTTCCTAAGCAGAGTTGAACTAGATATGGCCCGTGAGTGTAGGAAGCACAGTTCTTTGGTTCTGAGCAAGCTGACTGTTCTGGCTCTATAGGAAACACAGTAGAGTAGAAGAGTGCTGCTTTCTCATAAGCAAAGTGTGTTTCTTGTAAGGCGAGCCAGAGTTTAATTCCCTTTCATAAACGGAGTTGAATCACACGCAGATTCTGGTCCGAGCAACAAAAGTTGTTTTCTGGTAAGGAGAGTCACTATTGTGCTTATCCAGTGCAAAGAGAGCTAGAATTGAATTCCCTTGCATAAACGGAGTTGAATCACATGCAGTTTCTGGTCCTAGCACCAAGAGTTGTTTTCTGGTAAGGAGAGTCACTATTGTGCTCATTTGGCCATACACAATGCAAATAGCACTCACTTCTGTTCTCAGCAAGTGCAGTGTATGGGACGCAAGAGAAAGAACTGTTCTTTTCAGTTTCCTAAACAGAGTTGAACTAGTTATGGCCATTGTGTGTAGGAAGCACAGTTCTTTGGTTCTGAGCAAGCTGACTGTTCTGGCTCTATAGGAAACACAGTAGAGTAGAAGAGTGCTGCTTTCTCAAAAGCAGAGTGTGTTTCTTGTAAGGCAAGCTAGAGTTTAATTCCCTTTCATAAACGGAGTTGAATCACATGCAGTTTGTGGTCCTAGCAGCAAGAGTTGTTTTCTGGTAAGGAGATTCACTATTGTGCTCAATTGGCCATACACATTGCAAATAGCACTCGCGTCTCTTCCCAGCAAATGCAGTGTATTGGACGCAAGAGAAACTACTCTTCTTGTCAGTTTCCTAAGCAGAGTTGAATTAGATATGGCCCTTGTGTGTAGGAAGCACAATTCTTTAGTTCTGAGCAAGCTGACAGTTCTGGCTATATAGGAAACACAGTAGAGTAGAAGAGTGCTGCTTTGTCTAAAGCAGAATGTGTTTCTTGTAAGGCGAGCTAGAGTTGATTTCCCTTTCATAAACGGAGTTGAATCACATGCAGATTCTGGTCCTAGCAACAAAAGTTGTTTTCTGGTAAGGAGAGTCACTATTGTGCTTATCCAGTGCAAATAGAGCTAGAATTGAATTCCCTTTCATAAACGGAGTTGAATCACATGCAGTTTCTGGTCCTAGCAGCAAGAGTTGTTTTCTGGTAAGGAGAGTCACTATTGTGCTCAATTGGCCATACCCAGTGCAAATAGCACTCTCGTCTGTTCCCAGCAAGTGCAGTGTATTGGATACAAGACAAGACACTGTTCTTTTCAGTTTCCTAAGCAGAGTTGAACTAGATATGGCCCGTGAGTATAGGAAGCACAGTTCTTTGGTTCTGAGCAAGCTGACTGTTCTGGCTATATAGGAAAGAGAGTAGAGTAGAAGAGTGCTGCTTTCTCAAAAGCAGAGTGTGTTTCTTGTAAGGCAAGCTAGAGTTTAACTCCCTTTCATAAACGGAGTTGAATCACATGCAGTTTGTGGTCCTAGCAGCAAGAGTTGTGTTCTGGTAAGGAGAGTCACTATTGTGCTCAATTGGCCATACACATTGCAAATAGCACTCGCGTCTCTTCCCAGGAAATGCAGTGTATTGGACGCAAGAGAAACTACTGTTCTTGTCAGTTTCCTAAGCAGAGTTGAATTAGATATGGCCCTTGTGTGTAGGAAGCACACTTCTTTAGTTCTGAGCAAGCTGACTGTTCTGGCTATATAGGAAACAGAGTAGAGTAGAAGAGTGCTGCTTTCTCTAAAGCAGAGTGTGTTTCTTGTAAGGCGAGCTAGAGTTGATTTCCCTTTCATAAACGGAGTTGAATCACATGCAGTTTCTGGACCTAGCAGCATGAATTGTTTTCTGGTAAGAGGAGTCACTATTGTGCTCATTTGGCCATACACAATGCAAATAGCACTCGCTTCTGTTCTCAGCAAGTGCAGTGTATTGGACGCAAGAGAAAGTACTGTTCTTGTCAGTTTCCTAAGCAGAGTTGAATTAGATATGGCCCTTGTGTGTAGGAAGCGCAGTTCTTTAGTTCTGAGCAAGCTGACAGTTCTGGCTATATAGGAAACACAGTAGAGTAGAAGAGTGCTGCTTTCTCTAAAGCAGAGTGTGTTTCTTGTAAGGCGAGCTAGAGTTGATTTCCCTTTCATAAACGGAGTTGAATCACATGCAGATTCTTGTCCTAGCAACAAAAGTTGTTTTCTGGTAAGGAGAGTCACTATTGTGCTTATCCAGTGCAAATAGAGCTAGAATTGAATTCCCTTTCATAAACGGAGTTGAATCACATGCAGTTTCTGGTCCTAGCAGCAAAAGTTGTTTTCTGGTAAGGAGATTCACTATTGTGCTTAATAGGCCTTACACAGTACAAATAGCACTCGCGTCTTATCCCAGCAAATGCAGTGTATTGGACGCAAGAGAAACTACTGTTCTTGTCAGTTTCCTAAGCAGAGTTGAATTAGATATGGCCCTTGTGTTTTGGAAGCACACTTCTTTAGTTCTGAGCAAGCTGACTGTTCTGGCTATATAGGAAACACAGTAGAGTAGAAGAGTGCAGCTTTCTCAAAAGCGGAGTGTGTTTCTTGTAATTCGAGCTAGAGTTGATTTCCCTTTCATAAACGGAGTTGAATCACATGCAGTTTCTGGTCCTAGCAGCAAGAATTGTTTTCTGGTAAGGAGAGTCACTATTGTGCTCATTTAGCCATACACAATGCAAATAGCACTCGCTTCTGTTCTCAGCAACTGCAGTGTATTGGAAGCAAGAGAAAGTACTGTTCTTGTCAGTTTCCTAAGCAGAGTTGAACTAGTTATGGCCATTGTGTGTAGGAAGCACAGTTCTTTGGTTCTGAGGAACTGACTGTTCTGGCTCTATAGGAAACACAGTAGAATAGAAGAGTGCTGCTTTCTCAAAAGCAAAGTTTTTTTCTTGTAAGGCGAGCCAGAGTTTAATTCCCTTTCATAAACGGAGCTGAATCACATGCAATTTGTGGTCCTAACAGGAAGAGTTGTTTCTCGTAAGGAGATTTACTATTGTGCTCAATTGTCCAAACACATTGCAAATAGCACTCGCGTCTGTTCCCAGCAAATGCAGTGTATTGGACGCAAGAGAAACTACTGTTCTTGTCAGTTTCCTAAGCAGAGTTGAATTAGATATGGCCCTTGTGTGTAGGAAGCACAGTTCTTTAGTTCTGAGCAAGCTGACAGTTCTGGCTATATAGGAAACAGAGTAGAGTAGAAGAGTGCTGCATTCTGTAAAGCAGAATGTGTTTCTTGTAAGGCGAGCTAGAGTTGATTTCCCTTTCATAAACGGAGTTGAATCACATGCAGATTCTGGTCCTAGCAACAAAAGTTGTTTTCTGGTAAGGAGAGTCACTATTGTGCTTATCCAGTGCAAAGAGAGCTAGAATTGAATTCCCTTTCATAAACGGAGTTGAATCACATGCAGTTTCTGGTCCTAGCAGCAAGAGTTGTTTTCTGGTTAGGAGAGTCACTATTGTGCTCAATTGACCATACACATTGCAAATAGCACTCGCGTCTCTTCCCAGGAAATGCAGTATTATGGACGCAAGAGAAACTACTGTTCTTGTCAGTTTCCTACGCAGAGTTGAATTAGATATGGCCCTTGTGAGTAGGAAGCACAGTTCTTTAGTTCTGAGCAAGCTGACAGTTCTGGCTATATAGGAAACACAGTAGAGTAGAAGAGTGCTGCTTTCTCTAAAGCAGAGTGTGTTTCTTGTAAGGCGAGCTAGAGTTGATTTCCCTTTCATAAACGGAGTTGAATCACATGCAGTTTCTGGTCCTAGCAGCAAAAGTTGTTTTCTGGTAAGGAGATTCACTGTTGTGATCAATTGGCCTTACACAGTGCAAATAGCACTCGCGTCTTATCCCAGCAAATGCAGTGTATTGGACGCAAGAGAAACTACTGTTCTTGTCAGTTTCCTAAGGAGAGTTGAATTAGATATGGCCCTTGTGTGTAGGAAGCACACTTCTTTAGTTCTGAGCAAGCTGACTGTTCTGGCTATATAGGAAACAGAGTAGAGTAGAAGAGTGCTGCTTTCTCAAAAGCAGAGTGTGTTTCTTGTAAGGCGAGCTAGAGTTGATTTCCCTTTTATAAACGGAGTTGAATCACATGCAGTTTCTGGTCCTAGCAGCAAGAGTTGTTTTCTGGTAAGGAGAGTCACTATTGTGCTCATTTGGCCATACACAATGCAAATAGCACTCGCTTCTGTTCTGAGCAAGTGCAGTGTATTGGACGCAAGAGAAAGTACTGTTCTTGTCATTTTCCTAAGCAGAGTTGAACTAGTTATGGCCATTGTGTGTAGGAAGCACAGTTCTTTGGTTCTGAGCAAGCTGACTGTTCTGGCTCTATAGGAAACACAGTAGAGTAGAAGAGTGCTGCTTTCTCAAAAGCAGAGTGTGTTTCTTGTAAGGAGAGCCAGAATTTAATTCCCTTTCATAAACAGAGCTGAATCACATGCAATTTCTGGTCCTAGCAGCAAGAGTTGTTTTCTAGTAAGGAGATTCACTATTGTGCTCAATTGTCCATACACATTGCATATAGCACTCGCGTCTGTTCCCAGCAAATGCAGTGTATTGGACGCAAGAGAAACTACAGTTCTTGGCAGTTTCCTAAGCAGAGTTGAATTAGATATGGCCCTTGTGTGTAGGAAGCACAGTTCTTTAGTTCTGAGCAAGCTGACAGTTCTGGCTATATAGGAAACACAGTAGAGTAGAAGAGTGCTGCTTTGTCTAAAGCAGAACAGAATGTGTTTCTTGTAAGGCGAGCTAGAGTTGATTTCCCTTTCATAAACGGAGTTGAATCACATGCAGATTCTGGTCCTAGCAACAAAAGATGTTTTCTGGTAAGGAGAGTCACTGTAGTGCTTATCCAGTGCAAAGAGAGCTAGAATTGAATTCCCTTTCATAAACGGAGTTGAATTACATGCAGTTTCTGGTCCTAGCAGCAAGAGTTGTTTTCTGGTAAGGAGAGTCACTATTGTGCTCAATGGGCCATACCCAGTGCAAATAGCACTCGCGTCTGTTCCCAGCAAGTGCAGTGTATTGGACGCAAGACAAGAGACTGTTCTTTTCAGTTTCCTAAGCAGAGTTGAACTAGATATGGCCCGTGAGTGTAGGAAGCACAGTTCTTTGGTTCTGAGCAAGCTGACTGTTCTGGCTATATAGGAAACAGAGTAGAGTAGAAGAGTGCTGCTTTCTCAAAAGCAGAGTGTGTTTCTTGTAAGGCAAGCTAGAGTTTAATTCCCTTTCATAAACGGAGTTGAATCACATGCAGTTTGTGTTCCTAGCAGCAAGAGTTGTTTTCTGGTAAGGAGAGTCACTATTGTGCTTATCCAGTGCAAAGAGAGCTAGAATTGAATTCCCTTTCATAAACGGAGTTGAATCACATGCAGTTTCTGGTCCTAGCACCAAGAGTTGTTTTCTGGTAAGGGGAGTCACTATTGTGCTCATTTGGCCATACACAATGCAAATAGCACTCGCTTCTGTTCTCAGCAAGTGCAGTGTATTGGACGCAAGAGAAAGTACTGTTCTTGTCAGTTTCCTAAGCAGAGTTGAACTAGTTGTGGCCATTGTGTGTAGGAAGCACAGTTCTTTGGTTCTGAGCAAGCTGACTGTTCTGGCTCTGTAGGAAACACAGTAGAGTAGAAGAGTGCTGCTTTCTCAAAAGCAAAGTGTGTTTCTTGTAAGGCGAGCCAGAGTTTAATTCCCTTTCATAAACGGAGCTGAATCACATGCAATTTGTGGTCCTAGCAGCAAGAGTTGTTTTCTCGTAAGGAGATTTACTATTGTGCTCAATTGTCCATACACATTGCAAATAGCACTCGCGTCTGTTCCCAGCAAATGCAGTGTATTGGACGCAAGAGAAACTACTGTTCTTGTCAGTTTCCTAAGCAGAGTTGAATTAGATATGGCCCTTGTGTGTAGGAAGCACAGTTCTTTAGTTCTGAGCAAGCTGACAGTTCTGGCTATATAGGAAACACAGTAGAGTAGAAGAGTGCTGCTTTGTCTAAAGCAGAATGTGTTTCTTGTAAGGCGAGCTAGAGTTGATTTCCCTTTCATAAACGGAGTTGAATCACATGCAGATTCTGGTCCTAGCAACAAAAGTTGTTTTCTGGTAAGGAGAGTCACTTTTGTGCTTATCCAGTGCAAATAGAGCTAGAATTGAATTCCCTTACATAAACGGAGTTGAATCACATGCAGTTTCTGGTCCTAGCAGCAAGAGTTGTTTTCTGGTAAGGAGAGTCACTATTGTGCTCAATTGGCCATACCCAGTGCAAATAGCACTCGCGTCTGTTCCCAGCAAGTGCAGTGTATTGGATGCAAGACAAGACACTGTTCTTTTCAGTTTCCTAAGTAGAGTTGAGCTAGATATGGCCCGTGAGTGTAGGAAGCACAGTTCTTTGGTTCTGAGCAAGCTGACTGTTCTGGCTATATAGGAAACAGAGTAGAGTAGAAGAGTGCTGCTTTCTCAAAAGCAGAGTGTAGTGTGTTTCTTGTAAGGCAAGCTAGAGTTTAATTCCCTTTCATAAACGGAGTTGAATCACATGCAGTTTGTGGTCCTAGCAGCAAGAGTTGTTTTCTGGTAAGGAGAGTCAATATTGTGCTCAATTGGCCATACACATTGCAAATAGCACTCGCGTCTCTTCCCAGGAAATGCAGTGTATTGGACGCAAGAGAAACTACTGTTCTTGTCAGTTTCCTAAGCAGAGTTGAATTAGATATGGTCCTTGTGTGCTGGAAGCACAGTTCTTTAGTTCTGAGCAAGCTGACAGTTCTGGCTATATAGGAAACACAGTAGAGTAGAAGAGTGCTGCTTTCTCTAAAGCAGAGTGTGTTTCTTGTAAGGCGAGCTAGAGTTGATTTCCCTTTCATAAACGGAGTTGAATCACATGCAGTTTCTGGTCCTAGCAGCAAAAGTTGTTTTCTGGTAAGGAGATTCACTATTGTGCTCAATTGGCCTTACACAGTACAAATAGCACTCGCGTCTTATCCCAGCAAATGCAGTGTATTGGACGCAAGAGAAACTACTGTTCTTGTCAGTTTCCTAAGCAGAGTTGAATTAGATATGGCCCTTGTGTTTTGGAAGCACACTTCTTTAGTTCTGAGCAAGCTGACTGTTTTGGCTATATAGGAAACACAGTAGAGTAGAAGAGTGCTGCTTTCTCAAAAGCAGAGTGTGTTTCTTGTAAGGCGAGCTAGAGTTTATTTCCCTTTCATAAACGGAGTTGAATCACATGCAGTTTCTGGTCCTAGCAGCAAGAGTTGTTTTCTGGTAAGGAGAGTCACTATTGTGCTCATTTGGCCATACACAATGCAAATAGCACTCGCTTCTGTTCTCAGCAAATGCAGTGTATTTAACGCAAGAGAAAGTACTGTTCTTGTCAGTTTCCTAAGCAGAGTTGAACTAGTTTTGGCCATTGTGTGCAGGAAGCACAGTTCTTTGGTTGTGAGCAAGCTGACTGTTCTGGCTCTATAGGAAACACAGTAGAGTAGAAGAGTGCTGCTTTCTCAAAAGCAGAGTGTGTTTCTTGTAAGGCAAGCCAGAATTTAAGTCCCTTTCATAAACAGAGCTGAATCACATGCAATTTCTGGTCCTAGCAGCAAGAGTTGTTTTCTGTTAAGGAGATTCACTATTTTGCACAATTGTCCATACACATTGCAAATAGCACTCGCGTCTGTTCCCAGCAAATGCAGTGTATTGGACGCAAGAGAAAATACTGTTCTTGTCAGTTTCCTAAGCAGAGTTGAATTAGATATGGCCCTTGTGTGTAGGAAGCACAGTTCTTTAGTTCTGAGCAAGCTGACAGTTCTGGCTATATAGGAAACAGAGTAGAGTAGAAGAGTGCTGCTTTCTCTAAAGCAGAGTGTGTTTCTTGTAAGGCGAGCTAGAGTTGATTTCCCTTTCATAAACGGAGTTGAATCACATGCAGTTTCTGGTCCTAGCAGCAAAAGTTGTTTTCTGGTAAGGAGATTCACTATTGTGCTCAATTGGCCTTACACAGGGCAAATAGCACTCTCGTCTTATCCCAGCAAATGCAGTGTATTGGACGCAAGAGAAACTACTGTTCTTGTCAGTTTCCTAAGCAGAGTTGAAGTAGATATGGCCCTTGTGTGTAGGAAGCACAGTTCTTTAGTTCTGAGCAAGCTGACAGTTCTGGCTATATAGGAAACACAGTAGAGTAGAAGAGTGCTGCTTTCTCTAAAGCAGAGTGTGTTTCTTGTAAGGCGAGCTAGAGTTGATTTCCCTTTCATAAACGGAGTTGAATCACATGCAGATTCTGTTCCTAGCAACAAAAGTTGTTTTCTGGTAAGGAGAGTCACTGTAGTGCTTATCCAGTGCAAAGAGAGCTAGAATTGAATTCCCTTTCATAAACAGAGTTGAATCACATGCAGTTTCTGGTCCTAGCAGCAAGAGTTGTTTTCTGGTAAGGAGAGTCACTATTGTGCTCAATGGGCCATACCCAGTGCAAATAGCACTCGCGTCTGTTCCCAGCAAGTGCAGTGTATTGGACGCAAGACAAGAGACTGTTCTTTTCAGTTTCCTAAGCAGAGTTGAACTAGATATGGCCCGTGAGTGTAGGAAGCACAGTTCTTTGGTTCTGAGCAAGCTGACTGTTCTGGCTATATAGGAAACAGAGTAGAGTAGAAGAGTGCTGCTTTCTCTAAAGCAGAGTGTGTTTCTTTTATGGCAAGCTAGAGTTTAATTCCCTTTCATAAACGGAGTTGAATCACATGCAGTTTGTGTTCCTAGCAGCAAGAGTTGTTTTCTGGTAAGGAGAGTCACTATTGTGCTCAATTGGCCATACACATTGCAAATAGCACTCGCGTCTCTTCCAAGCAAATGCAGTGTATTGGACGCAAGAGTAACTACTGTTCTTGTCAGTTTCCTAAGCAGAGTTGAATTAGATATGGCCCTGGTGTGTAGGAAGCACAGTTCTTTAGTTCTGAGCAAGCTGACAGTTCTGGCTATATAGGAAACACAGTAGAGTAGAAGAGTGCTGCTTTCTCTAAAGCAGAGTGTGTTTCTTGTAAGGCGAGCTAGAGTTGATTTCCCTTTCATAAACGGAGTTGAATCACATGCAGTTTCTGGTCCTAGCAACAAAAGTTGTTTTCTGGTAAGGAGAGTCACTATTGTGCTTATCCAGTGCAAATAGAGCTAGAGTTGTATTCCCTTTCATAAACGGAGTTGAATCACATGCAGTTTCTGGTCCTAGCATTAAGAGTTGTTTTCTGGTAAGGAGAGTCACTATTGTGCTCATTTGGCAATACCCAGTGCAAACAGCACTCGCGTCTGTTCCCAGCAAGTGCAGTGTATTGGACGCAAGACAAGACACTGTTCTTTTCAGTTTCCTAAGCAGAGTTGAACTCGATATGGCCCTTGTGTGTAGGAAGCACAGTTCTTTAGTTCTGAGCAAGCTGACAATTCTGGCTATATAGGAAACAGAGTAGAGTAGAAGAGTGCTGCTTTCTCTAAAGCAGAGTGTGTTTCTTGTAAGGCGAGCTAGAGTTGATTTCCCTTTCATAAACGGAGTTGAATCACATGCAGTTTCTTGTCCTAGCAGCAAAAGTTGTTTTCTGGTAAGGAGAGTCACTATTGTGCTTATCCAGTGCAAATAGAGCTAGAATTGAATTCCCTTTCTTAGACGGAGTTGAATCACATGCAGTTTCTGGTCCTAGCAGCAAGAGTTGTTTTCTGGTAAGGAGAGTCACTATTGTGCTCAATTGGCCATACCCAGTGCAAATAGCACTCGCGTCTGTTCCCAGCAAGTGCAGTGTATTGGACGCAAGACAAGAGACTGTTCTTTTCAGTTTCCTAAGCAGAGTTGAACTAGATATGGCCCGTGCGTGTAGGAAGCACAGTTCTTTGGTTCTGAGCAAGCTGACTGTTCTGTCTATATAGGAAACAGAGTAGAGTAGAAGAGTGCTGCTTTCTCAAAAGCAGAGTGTGTTTCTTGTAAGGCAAGCTAGAGTTTAATTCCCTTTCATAAACGGAGTTGAATCACATGCAGTTTGTGGTCCTAGCAGCAAGAGTTGTTTTCTGGTAAGGAGAGTCACTATTGTGCTCATTTGGCCATACACATTGCAAATAGCACTCGCGTCTCTTCCCAGGAAATGCAGTGTATTGGAGGCAAGAGAAACTACTGTTCTTGTAGTTTCCTAAGCAGAGTTGAATTAGATATGGCCCTTGTGTGTAGGAAGCACAGTTCTTTAGTTCTGAGCAAGCTGACAGTTCTGGCTATATAGGAAACACAGTAGAGTAGAAGAGTGCTGCTTTCTCTAAAGCAGAGTGTGTTTCTTGTAAGGCGAGCTAGAGTTGATTTCCCTTTCATAAACGGAGTTGAATCACATGCAGTTTCTGTTCCTAGCAGCAAAAGTTGTTTTCTGGTAAGGAGATTCACTATTGTGCTTAATAGGCCTTACACAGTACAAATAGCACTCGCGTCTTATCCCAGCAAATGCAGTGTATTGGACGCAAGAGAAACTACTGTTCTTGTCAGTTTCCTAAGCAGAGTTGAATTAGATATGGCCCTTGTGTTTTGGAAGCACACTTCTTTAGTTCTGAGCAAGCTGACTGTTCTGGCTATATAGGAAACACAGTAGAGTAGAAGAGTGCAGCTTTCTCAAAAGCGGAGTGTGTTTCTTGTAATTCGAGCTAGAGTTGATTTCCCTTTCATAAACGGAGTTGAATCACATGCAGTTTCTGGTCCTAGCAGCAAGAATTGTTTTCTGGTAAGGAGAGTCACTATTGTGCTCATTTAGCCATACACAATGCAAATAGCACTCGCTTCTGTTCTCAGCAACTGCAGTGTATTGGAAGCAAGAGAAAGTACTGTTCTTGTCAGTTTCCTAAGCAGAGTTGAACTAGTTATGGCCATTGTGTGTAGGAAGCACAGTTCTTTGGTTCTGAGCAACTGACTGTTCTGGCTCTATAGGAAACACAGTAGAATAGAAGAGTGCTGCTTTCTCAAAAGCAAAGTTTTTTTCTTGTAAGGCGAGCCAGAGTTTAATTCCCTTTCATAAACGGAGCTGAATCACATGCAATTTGTGGTCCTAACAGGAAGAGTTGTTTCTCGTAAGGAGATTTACTATTGTGCTCAATTGTCCAAACACATTGCAAATAGCACTCGCGTCTGTTCCCAGCAAATGCAGTGTATTGGACGCAAGAGAAACTACTGTTCTTGTCAGTTTCCTAAGCAGAGTTGAATTAGATATGGCCCTTGTGTGTAGGAAGCACAGTTCTTTAGTTCTGAGCAAGCTGACAGTTCTGGCTATATAGGAAACAGAGTAGAGTAGAAGAGTGCTGCATTCTCTAAAGCAGAATGTGTTTCTTGTAAGGCGAGCTAGAGTTGATTTCCCTTTCATAAACGGAGTTGAATCACATGCAGATTCTGGTCCTAGCAACAAAAGTTGTTTTCTGGTAAGGAGAGTCACTATTGTGCTTATCCAGTGCAAAGAGAGCTAGAATTGAATTCCCTTTCATAAACGGAGTTGAATCACATGCAGTTTCTGGTCCTAGCAGCAAGAGTTGTTTTCTGGTTAGGAGAGTCACTATTGTGCTCAATTGGCCATACACATTGCAAATAGCACTCGCGTCTCTTCCCAGGAAATGCAGTGTTATGGACGCAAGAGAAACTACTGTTCTTGTCAGTTTCCTACGCAGAGTTGAATTAGATATGGCCCTTGTGTGTAGGAAGCACAGTTCTTTAGTTCTGAGCAAGCTGACAGTTCTGGCTATATAGGAAACACAGTAGAGTAGAAGAGTGCTGCTTTCTCTAAAGCAGAGTGTGTTTCTTGTAAGGCGAGCTAGAGTTGATTTCCCTTTCATAAACGGAGTTGAATCACATGCAGTTTCTGGTCCTAGCAGCAAAAGTTGTTTTCTGGTAAGGAGATTCACTGTTGTGATCAATTGGCCTTACACAGTGCAAATAGCACTCGCGTCTTATCCCAGCAAATGCAGTGTATTGGACGCAAGAGAAACTACTGTTCTTGTCAGTTTCCTAAGGAGAGTTGAATTAGATATGGCCCTTGTGTGTAGGAAGCACACTTCTTTAGTTCTGAGCAAGCTGACTGTTCTGGCTATATAGGAAACAGAGTAGAGTAGAAGAGTGCTGCTTTCTCAAAAGCAGAGTGTGTTTCTTGTAAGGCGAGCTAGAGTTGATTTCCCTTTTATAAACGGAGTTGAATCACATGCAGTTTCTGGTCCTAGCAGCAAGAGTTGTTTTCTGGTAAGGAGAGTCACTATTGTGCTCATTTGGCCATACACAATGCAAATAGCACTCGCTTCTGTTCTCAGCAAGTGCAGTGTATTGGACGCAAGAGAAAGTACTGTTCTTGTCATTTTCCTAAGCAGAGTTGAACTAGTTATGGCCATTGTGTGTAGGAAGCACAGTTCTTTGGTTCTGAGCAAGCTGACTGTTCTGGCTCTATAGGAAACACAGTAGAGTAGAAGAGTGCTGCTTTCTCAAAAGCAGAGTGTGTTTCTTGTAAGGAGAGCCAGAATTTAATTCCCTTTCATAAACAGAGCTGAATCACATGCAATTTCTGGTCCTAGCAGCAAGAGTTGTTTTGTAGTAAGGAGATTCACTATTGTGCTCAATTGTCCATACACATTGCAAATAGCACTCGCGTCTGTTCCCAGCAAATGCAGTGTATTGGACGCAAGAGAAACTACAGTTCTTGTCAGTTTCCTAAGCAGAGTTGAATTAGATATGGCCCTTGTGTGTAGGAAGCACAGTTCTTTAGTTCTGAGCAAGCTGACAGTTCTGGCTATATAGGAAACACAGTAGAGTAGAAGAGTGCTGCTTTGTCTAAAGCAGAACAGAATGTGTTTCTTGTAAGGCGAGCTAGAGTTGATTTCCCTTTCATAAACGGAGTTGAATCACATGCAGATTCTGGTCCTAGCAACAAAAGTTGTTTTCTGGTAAGGAGAGTCACTGTAGTGCTTATCCAGTGCAAAGAGAGCTAGAATTGAATTCCCTTTCATAAACGGAGTTGAATTACATGCAGTTTCTGGTCCTAGCAGCAAGAGTTGTTTTCTGGTAAGGAGAGTCACTATTGTGCTCAATGGGCCATACCCAGTGCAAATAGCACTCGCGTCTGTTCCCAGCAAGTGCAGTGTATTGGACGCAAGACAAGAGACTGTTCTTTTCAGTTTCCTAAGCAGAGTTGAACTAGATATGGCCCGTGAGTGTAGGAAGCACAGTTCTTTGGTTCTGAGCAAGCTGACTGTTCTGGCTATATAGGAAACAGAGTAGAGTAGAAGAGTGCTGCTTTCTCAAAAGCAGAGTGTGTTTCTTGTAAGGCAAGCTAGAGTTTAATTCCCTTTCATAAACGGAGTTGAATCACATGCAGTTTGTGTTCCTAGCAGCAAGAGTTGTTTTCTGGTAAGGAGAGTCACTATTGTGCTTATCCAGTGCAAAGAGAGCTAGAATTGAATTCCCTTTCATAAACGGAGTTGAATCACATGCAGTTTCTGGTCCTAGCACCAAGAGTTGTTTTCTGGTAAGGGGAGTCACTATTGTGCTCATTTGGCCATACACAATGCAAATAGCACTCGCTTCTGTTCTCAGCAAGTGCAGTGTATTGGACGCAAGAGAAAGTACTGTTCTTGTCAGTTTCCTAAGCAGAGTTGAACTAGTTGTGGCCATTGTGTGTAGGAAGCACAGTTCTTTGGTTCTGAGCAAGCTGACTGTTCTGGCTCTATAGGAAACACAGTAGAGTAGAAGAGTGCTGCTTTCTCAAAAGCAAAGTGTGTTTCTTGTAAGGCGAGCCAGAGTTTAATTCCCTTTCATAAACGGAGCTGAATCACATGCAATTTGTGGTCCTAGCAGCAAGAGTTGTTTTCTCGTAAGGAGATTTACTATTGTGCTCAATTGTCCATACACATTGCAAATAGCACTCGCGTCTGTTCCCAGCAAATGCAGTGTATTGGACGCAAGAGAAACTACTGTTCTTGTCAGTTTCCTAAGCAGAGTTGAATTAGATATGGCCCTTGTGTGTAGGAAGCACAGTTCTTTAGTTCTGAGCAAGCTGACAGTTCTGGCTATATAGGAAACACAGTAGAGTAGAAGAGTGCTGCTTTGTCTAAAGCAGAATGTGTTTCTTGTAAGGCGAGCTAGAGTTGATTTCCCTTTCATAAACGGAGTTGAATCACATGCAGATTCTGGTCCTAGCAACAAAAGTTGTTTTCTGGTAAGGAGAGTCACTTTTGTGCTTATCCAGTGCAAATAGAGCTAGAATTGAATTCCCTTACATAAACGGAGTTGAATCACATGCAGTTTCTGGTCCTAGCAGCAAGAGTTGTTTTCTGGTAAGGAGAGTCACTATTGTGCTCAATTGGCCATACCCAGTGCAAATAGCACTCGCGTCTGTTCCCAGCAAGTGCAGTGTATTGGATGCAAGACAAGACACTGTTCTTTTCAGTTTCCTAAGTAGAGTTGAGCTAGATATGGCCCGTGAGTGTAGGAAGCACAGTTCTTTGGTTCTGAGCAAGCTGACTGTTCTGGCTATATAGGAAACAGAGTAGAGTAGAAGAGTGCTGCTTTCTCAAAAGCAGAGTGTAGTGTGTTTCTTGTAAGGCAAGCTAGAGTTTAATTCCCTTTCATAAACGGAGTTGAATCACATGCAGTTTGTGGTCCTAGCAGCAAGAGTTGTTTTCTGGTAAGGAGAGTCAATATTGTGCTCAATTGGCCATACACATTGCAAATAGCACTCGCGTCTCTTCCCAGGAAATGCAGTGTATTGGACGCAAGAGAAACTACTGTTCTTGTCAGTTTCCTAAGCAGAGTTGAATTAGATATGGTCCTTGTGTGCTGGAAGCACAGTTCTTTAGTTCTGAGCAAGCTGACAGTTCTGGCTATATAGGAAACACAGTAGAGTAGAAGAGTGCTGCTTTCTCTAAAGCAGAGTGTGTTTCTTGTAAGGCGAGCTAGAGTTGATTTCCCTTTCATAAACGGAGTTGAATCACATGCAGTTTCTGGTCCTAGCAGCAAAAGTTGTTTTCTGGTAAGGAGATTCACTATTGTGCTCAATTGGCCTTACACAGTACAAATAGCACTCGCGTCTTATCCCAGCAAATGCAGTGTATTGGACGCAAGAGAAACTACTGTTCTTGTCAGTTTCCTAAGCAGAGTTGAATTAGATATGGCCCTTGTGTTTTGGAAGCACACTTCTTTAGTTCTGAGCAAGCTGACTGTTTTGGCTATATAGGAAACACAGTAGAGTAGAAGAGTGCTGCTTTCTCAAAAGCAGAGTGTGTTTCTTGTAAGGCGAGCTAGAGTTGATTTCCCTTTCATAAACGGAGTTGAATCACATGCAGTTTCTGGTCCTAGCAGCAAGAGTTGTTTTCTGGTAAGGAGAGTCACTATTGTGCTCATTTGGCCATACACAATGCAAATAGCACTCGCTTCTGTTCTCAGCAAATGCAGTGTATTTAACGCAAGAGAAAGTACTGTTCTTGTCAGTTTCCTAAGCAGAGTTGAACTAGTTTTGGCCATTGTGTGTAGGAAGCACAGTTCTTTGGTTGTGAGCAAGCTGACTGTTCTGGCTCTATAGGAAACACAGTAGAGTAGAAGAGTGCTGCTTTCTCAAAAGCAGAGTGTGTTTCTTGTAAGGCAAGCCAGAATTTAAGTCCCTTTCATAAACAGAGCTGAATCACATGCAATTTCTGGTCCTAGCAGCAAGAGTTGTTTTCTGTTAAGGAGATTCACTATTTTGCACAATTGTCCATACACATTGCAAATAGCACTCGCGTCTGTTCCCAGCAAATGCAGTGTATTGGACGCAAGAGAAACTACTGTTCTTGTCAGTTTCCTAAGCAAAGTTGAAGTAGATATGGCCCTTGTGTGTAGGAAGCACAGTTCTTTAGTTCTGAGCAAGCTGACAGTTCTGGCTATATAGGAAACACAGTAGAGTAGAAGAGTGCTGCTTTCTCTAAAGCAGAGTGTGTTTCTTGTAAGGCGAGCTAGAGTTGATTTCCCTTTCATAAACGGAGTTGAATCACATGCAGATTCTGTTCCTAGCAACAAAAGTTGTTTTCTGGTAAGGAGAGTCACTGTAGTGCTTATCCAGTGCAAAGAGAGCTAGAATTGAATTCCCTTTCATAAACAGAGTTGAATCACATGCAGTGTCTGGTCCTAGCAGCAAGAGTTGTTTTCTGGTAAGGAGAGTCACTATTGTGCTCAATGGGCCATAGCCAGTGCAAATAGCACTCGCGTCTGTTCCCAGCAAGTGCAGTGTATTGGACGCAAGACAAGAGACTGTTCTTTTCAGTTTCCTAAGCAGAGTTGAACTAGATATGGCCCGTGAGTGTAGGAAGCACAGTTCTTTGGTTCTGAGCAAGCTGACTGTTCTGGCTATATAGGAAACAGAGTAGAGTAGAAGAGTGCTGCTTTCTCTAAAGCAGAGTGTGTTTCTTTTATGGCAAGCTAGAGTTTAATTCCCTTTCATAAACGGAGTTGAATCACATGCAGTTTGTGTTCCTAGCAGCAAGAGTTGTTTTCTGGTAAGGAGAGTCACTATTGTGCTCAATTGGCCATACACATTGCAAATAGCACTCGCGTCTCTTCCCAGCAAATGCAGTGTATTGGACGCAAGAGTAACTACTGTTCTTGTCAGTTTCCTAAGCAGAGTTGAATTAGATATGGCCCTGGTGTGTAGGAAGCACAGTTCTTTAGTTCTGAGCAAGCTGACAGTTCTGGCTATATAGGAAACACAGTAGAGTAGAAGAGTGCTGCTTTCTCTAAAGCAGAGTGTGTTTCTTGTAAGGCGAGCTAGAGTTGATTTCCCTTTCATAAACGGAGTTGAATCACATGCAGTTTCTGGTCCTAGCAACAAAAGTTGTTTTCTGGTAAGGAGAGTCACTATTGTGCTTATCCAGTGCAAATAGAGCTAGAGTTGTATTCCCTTTCATAAACGGAGTTGAATCACATGCAGTTTCTGGTCCTAGCATCAAGAGTTGTTTTCTGGTAAGGAGAGTCACTATTGTGCTCATTTGGCAATACCCAGTGCAAATAGCACTCGCGTCTGTTCCCAGCAAGTGCAGTGTATTGGACGCAAGACAAGACACTGTTCTTTTCAGTTTCCTAAGCAGAGTTGAACTCGATATGGCCCTTGTGTGTAGGAAGCACAGTTCTTTAGTTCTGAGCAAGCTGACAATTCTGGCTATATAGGAAACAGAGTAGAGTAGAGGAGTGCTGCTTTCTCTAAAGCAGAGTGTGTTTCTTGTAAGGCGAGCTAGAGTTGATTTCCCTTTCATAAACGGAGTTGAATCACATGCAGTTTCTTGTCCTAGCAGCAAAAGTTGTTTTCTGGTAATGAGATTCACTATTGTGCTTAATTGGCCTTACACAGTGCAAATAGCACTCGCGTCTGTTCCCAGCAAATGCAGTGTATTGGACGCAAGAGAAACTACTGTTCTTGTCAGTTTCCTAAGCAGAGTTGAATTAGATATGGCCCTTGTGTGTAGGAAGCACAGTTCTTTAGTTCTGAGCAAGCTGACAATTCTGGCTATATAGGAAACACAGTAGAGTAGAAGAGTGCTGCTTTCTCTAAAGCAGAGTGTGTTTCTTGTAAGGCGAGCTAGAGTTGATTTCCCTTTCATAAAAGGAGTTGAATCACATGCAGTTTCTGGTCCTAGCAACAAAAGTTGTTTTCTGGTAAGGAGAGTCACTATTGTGCTTATCCAGTGCAAATAGAGCTAGAGTTGTATTCCCTTTCATAAACGGAGTTGAATCACATGCAGTTTCTGGTCCTAGCATCAAGAGTTGTTTTCTAGTAAGGAGAGTCACTATTGTGCTCATTTGGCAATACCCAGTGCAAATAGCACTCGCGTCTGTTCCCAGCAAGTGCAGTGCATTGGACGCAAGACAAGACACTGTTCTTTTCAGTTTCCTAAGCGGAGTTGAACTAGATATGGCCCTTGTGTGTAGGAAGCACAGTTCTTTAGTTCTGAGCAAGGTGACAGTTCTGGCTATATAGGAAACACAGTAGAGTAGAAGAGTGCTGCTTTCTCTAAAGCAGAGTGTGTTTCTTGTAAGGCGAGCTAGAGTTGATTTCCCTTTCATAAACGGAGTTGAATCACATGCAGTTTCTGGTACTAGCAAGAAAAGTTGTTTTCTGGTAAGGTGAGTCACTATTGTGCTCATTTGGCCATACACAATGCAAATAGCACTCGCTTCTGCTCTCAGCAAGTGCAGTGTATTGTATGCAAGAGAAACTACTTTTCTTGTCAGTTTCCTAAGCAGAGTTGAATTAGATATGGCCCTTGTGTGTAGGAAGCACAGTTCTTTAGTTCTGAGCAAGCTGACAATTCTGGCTATATAGGAAACACAGTAGAGTAGAAGAGTGCTGCTTTCTCTAAAGCAGAGTGTGTTTCTTGTAAGGCGAGCTAGAGTTGATTTCCCTGTCATAAACAGAGTTGAATCACATGCAGTTTCTGGTCCTAGCAACAAAAGTTGTTTTCTGGTAAGGAGAGTCACTATTGTGCTTATCCAGTGCAAAGAGAGCTAGAATTGAATTTCCTTTCATAAACGGAGTTGAATCACATGCAGTTTCTGGTCCTAGCAGCAAGAGTTGATTTCTGGTAAGGAGAGTCACTATTGTGCTCAATTGGCCATACCCAGTGCAAATAGCCCTCGCGTCTGTTCCCAGCAAGTGCAGTGTATTGGACGCAGGACAAGAGACTGTTCTTTTCAGTTTCCTAAGCAGAGTTGAACTAGATATGGCCCGTGAGTGTAGGAAGCACAGTTCTTTGGTTCTGAGCAAGCTGACTGTTCTTGCTATATAGGAAAGAGAGTAGAGTAGAAGAGTGCTGCTTTCTCAAAAGCAGAGTGTGTTTCTTGTAAGGCAAGCTAGAGTTTAATTCCCTTTCATAAACGGAGTTGAATCACATGCAGTTTGTGGTCCTAGCAGCAAGAGTTGTTTTCTGGTAAGGAGAGTCACTATTGTGCTCAATTGGCCATACACATTGCAAATAGCACTCGCGTCTCTTCCCAGCAAATGCAGTGTATTGGACGCAAGAGAAACTACTGTTCTTGTCAGTTTCCTAAGCAGAGTTGAATTAGATATGGCCCTGGTGTGTAGGAAGCACAGTTCTTTAGTTCTGAGCAAGCTGACAGTTCTGGCTATATAGGAAACACAGTAGAGTAGAAGAGTGCTGCTTTCTCTAAAGCAGAGTGTGTTTCTTGTAAGGCGAGCTAGAGTTGATTTCCCTTTAATAACGGAGTTGAATCACATGCAGTTTCTGGTCCTAGCAGCAAAAGTTGTTTTCTGGTAATGAGATTCACTATTGTGCTTAATTGGCCTTACACAGTGCAAATAGCACTCGCGTCTTATCCCAGCAAATGCAGTGTATTGGACGCAAGAGAAACTACTGTTCTTGTCAGTTTCCTAAGCAGAGTTGAATTAGATATGGCCCTTGTGTGTAGGAAGCACACTTCTTTAGTTCTGAGCAAGCTGACTGTTCTGGCTATATAGGAAACACAGTAGAGTAGAAGAGTGCTGCTTTCTCTAAAGCAGAGTGTTTTTCTTGTAAGGCGAGCTAGAGTTGATTTCCCTTTCATAAACGGAGTTGAATCACATGCAGTTTCTCGTCCTAGCAACAAAAGTTGTTTTCTGGTAAGGAGAGTCACTATTGTGCTTATCCAGTGCAAATAGAGCTACAGTTGTATTCCCTTTCATAAACGGAGTTGAATCACATGCAGTTTCTGGTCCTAGCATCAAGAGTTGTTTTCTGGTAAGGAGAGTCACTATTGTGCTCATTTGGCAATACCCAGTACAAATAGCACTCGCGTCTGTTCCCAGCAAGTGCAGTGTATTGGACGCAAGACAAGAGACTGTTCTTTTCAGTTTCCTAAGCAGAGTTGAACTAGATATGGCCCTTGTGTGTAGGAAGCACAGTTCTTTAGTTCTGAGCAAGCTGACAATTCTGGCTATATAGGAAACACAGTAGAGTAGAAGAGTGCTGCTTTCTCTAAACCAGAGTGTGTTTCTTGTAAGGCAAGCTAGAGTTTATTTCCCTTTCATAAACGGAGTTGAATCACATGCAGTTTCTGGTCCTAGCAGCAAGAGTTGTTTTCTGGTAAGGAGAGTCACTATTATGCTCAATTGGCCATACCCAGTGCAAATAGCACTCTCGTCTGTTCCCAGCAAGTGCAGTGTATTGGATACAAGACAAGACACTGTTCTTTTCAGTTTCCTAAGCAGAGTTGAACTAGATATGGCCCGTGAGTGTAGGAAGCACAGTTCTTTGGTTCTGAGCAAGCTGACTGTTCTGGCTATATAGGAAAGAGAGTAGAGTAGAAGAGTGCTGCTTTCTCAAAAGCAGAGTGTGTTTCTTGTAAGGCAAGCTAGAGTTTAACTCCCTTTCATAAACGGAGTTGAATCACATGAAGTTTGTGGTCCTAGCAGCAAGAGTTGTGTTCTGGTAAGGAGAGTCACTATTGTGCTCAATTGGCCATACACATTGCAAATAGCACTCGCGTCTCTTCCCAGGAAATGCAGTGTATTGGACGCAAGAGAAACTACTGTTCTTGTCAGTTTCCTAAGCAGAGTTGAATTAGATATGGCCCTTGTGTGTAGGAAGCACACTTCTTTAGTTCTGAGCAAGCTGACTGTTCTGGCTATATAGGAAACAGAGTAGAGTAGAAGAGTGCTGCTTTCTCTAAAGCAGAGTGTGTTTCTTGTAAGGCGAGCTAGAGTTGATTTCGCTTTCATAAACGGAGTTGAATCACATGCAGTTTCTGGACCTAGCAGCATGAATTGTTTTCTGGTAAGAGGAGTCACTATTGTGCTCATTTGGCCATACACAGTGCAAATAGCACTCGCTTCTGTTCTCAGCAAGTGCAGTGTATTGGACGCAAGAGAAAGTACTGTTCTTGTCAGTTTCCTAAGCAGAGTTGAATTAGATATGGCCCTTGTGTGTAGGAAGCACAGTTCTTTAGTTCTGAGCAAGCTGACAGTTCTGGCTATATAGGAAACACAGTAGAGTAGAAGAGTGCTGCTTTCTCTAAAGCAGAGTGTGTTTCTTGTAAGGCGAGCTAGAGTTGATTTCCCTTTCATAAACGGAGTTGAATCACATGCAGATTCTGGTCCTAGCAACAAAAGTTGTTTTCTGGTAAGGAGAGTCACTATTGTGCTTATCCAGTGCAAATAGAGCTAGAATTGAATTCCCTTTCATAAACGGAGTTGAATCACATGCAGTTTCTGGTCCTAGCAGCAAAAGTTGTTTTCTGGTAAGGAGATTCACTATTGTGCTCAATTGGCCTTACACAGTGCAAATAGCACTCGCGTCTTATCCCAGCAAATGCAGTGTATTGGACGCAAGAGAAACTACTGTTCTTGTCAGTTTCCTAAGCAGAGTTGAATTAGATATGGCCCTTGTGTGTAGGAAGCACACTTCTTTAGTTCTGAGCAAGCTGACTGTTCTGGCTATATAGGAAACACAGTAGAGTAGAAGAGTGCTGCTTTCTCAAAAGCAGAGTGTGTTTCTTGTAAGGCGAGTTAGAGTTGATTTCCCTTTTATAAACGGAGTTGAATCACATGCAGTTTCTGGTCCTAGCAGCAAGAGTTGTTTTCTGGTAAGGAGAGTCACTATTGTGCTCATTTGGCCATACACAATGCAAATAGCACTCGCTTCTGTTCTCAGCAAGTGCAGTGTATTGGACGCAAGAGAAAGTACTGTTCTTGTCAGTTTCCTAAGCAGAGTTGAACTAGTTATGGCCATTGTGTGTAGGAAGCACAGTTCTTTGGTTCTGAGCAAGCTGACTGTTCTGGCTCTATAGGAAACACAGTAGAGTAGAAGAGTGCTGCTTTCTCAAAAGCAGAGTGTGTTTCTTGTAAGGCGAGCCAGAATTTAATTCCCTTTCATAAACAGAGCTGAATCACATGCAATTTCTGGTGCTAGCAGCAAGAGTTGTTTTCTGGTAAGGAGATTCACTATTGTGCTCAATTGTCCATACACATTGCAAATAGCACTCGAGTCTGTTCCCAGCAAATGCAGTGTATTGGACGCAAGAGAAACTACTGTTCTTGTCAGTTTCCTAAGCAGAGTTGAATTAGATATGGCCCTTGTGTGTAGGAAGCACAGTTCTTTAGTTCTGAGCAAGCTGACAGTTCTGGCTATATAGGAAACAGAGTAGAGTAGAAGAGTGCTGCTTTCTCTAAAGCAGAGTGTGTTTCTTGTAAGGCGAGCTAGAGTTGATTTCCCTTTCATAAACGGAGTTGAATCACGTGCAGATTCTGGTCCTAGCAACAAAAGTTGTTTTCTGGTAAGGAGAGTCACTATTGTGCTTATCCAGTGCAAATAGAGCTAGAATTGAATTCCCTTTTTTAAACGGAGTTGAATCACATGCAGTTTCTGGTCCTAGCAGCAAGAGTTCTTTTCTGGTAAGGAGAGTCACTATTGTGCTCAATTGGCCATACCCAGTGCAAATAGCACTCGCGTCTGTTCTCAGCAAGTGCAGTGTATTGGACGCAAGACAAGAGACTGTTCTTTTCAGTTTCCTAAGCAGAGTTGAACTAGATATGGCCCGTGAGTGTAGGAAGCACAGTTCTTTGGTTCTGAGCAAGCTGCCTGTTCTGGCTATATAGGAAACAGAGTAGAGTAGAAGAGTGCTGCTTTCTCAAAAGCAGAGTGTGTTTCTTGTAAGGCAAGCTAGAGTTTAATTCCCTTTCATAAACGGAGTTGAATCACATGCAGTTTGTGGTCCTAGCAGCAAGAGTTGTTTTCTGGTAAGGAGAGTCACTATTGTGCTCAATTGGCCATACACATTGCAAATAGCACTCGCGTCTCTTCCCAGGAAATGCAGTGTATTGGACGCAAGAGAAACTACTGTTCTTGTAGTTTCCTAAGCAGAGTTGAATTAGATATGGCCCTTGTGTGTCGGAAGCACAGTTCTTTAGTTCTGAGCAAGCTGACAGTTCTGGCTATATAGGAAACAGAGTAGAGTAGAAGAGTGCTGCATTCTCTAAAGCAGAATGTGTTTCTTGTAAGGCGAGCTAGAGTTGATTTCCCTTTCATAAACGGAGTTGAATCACATGCAGATTCTGGTCCTAGCAACAAAAGTTGTTTTCTGGTAAGGAGAGTCACTATTGTGCTTATCCAGTGCAAAGAGAGCTAGAATTGAATTCCCTTTCATAAACGGAGTAGAATCACATGCAGTTTCTGGTCCTAGCAGCAAGAGTTGTTTTCTGGTAAGGAAAGTCACTATTGTGCTCAATAGGCCATACACATTGCAAATAGCACTCGCGTCTCTTCCCAGGAAATGCAGTGTTATGGACGCAAGAGAAACTACTGTTCTTGTCAGTTTCCTACGCAGAGTTGAATTAGATATGGCCCTTGTGTGTAGGAAGCACAGTTCTTTAGTTCTGAGCAAGCTGACAGTTCTGGCTATATAGGAAACACAGTAGAGTAGAAGAGTGCTGCTTTCTCTAAAGCAGAGTGTGTTTCTTGTAAGGCGAGCTAGAGTTGATTTCCCTTTCATAAACGGAGTTGAATCACATGCAGTTTCTGGTCCTAGCAGCAAAAGTTGTTTTCTGGTAAGGAGATTCACTGTTGTGATCAATTGGCCTTACACAGTGCAAATAGCACTCGCGTCTTATCCCAGCAAATGCAGTGTATTGGACGCAAGAGAAACTACTGTTCTTGTCAGTTTCCTAAGGAGAGTTGAATTAGATATGGCCCTTGTGTGTAGGAAGCACACTTCTTTAGTTCTGAGCAAGCTGACTGTTCTGGCTATATAGGAAACAGAGTAGAGTAGAAGAGTGCTGCTTTCTCAAAAGCAGAGTGTGTTTCTTGTAAGGCGAGCTAGAGTTGATTTCCCTTTTATAAACGGAGTTGAATCACATGCAGTTTCTGGTCCTAGCAGCAAGAGTTGTTTTCTGGTAAGGAGAGTCACTATTGTGCTCATTTGGCCATACACAATGCAAATAGCACTCGCTTCTGTTCTGAGCAAGTGCAGTGTATTGGACGCAAGAGAAAGTACTGTTCTTGTCATTTTCCTAAGCAGAGTTGAACTAGTTATGGCCATTGTGTGTAGGAAGCACAGTTCTTTGGTTCTGAGCAAGCTGACTGTTCTGGCTCTATAGGAAACACAGTAGAGTAGAAGAGTGCTGCTTTCTCAAAAGCAGAGTGTGTTTCTTGTAAGGAGAGCCAGAATTTAATTCCCTTTCATAAACAGAGCTGAATCACATGCAATTTCTGGTCCTTGCAGCAAGAGTTGTTTTCTAGTAAGGAGATTCACTATTGTGCTCAATTGTCCATACACATTGCAAATAGCACTCGCGTCTGTTCCCAGCAAATGCAGTGTATTGGACGCAAGAGAAACTACAGTTCTTGTCAGTTTCCTAAGCAGAGTTGAATTAGATATGGCCCTTGTGTGTAGGAAGCACAGTTCTTTAGTTCTGAGCAAGCTGACAGTTCTGGCTATATAGGAAACACAGTAGAGTAGAAGAGTGCTGCTTTGTCTAAAGCAGAACAGAATGTGTTTCTTGTAAGGCGAGCTAGAGTTGATTTCCCTTTCATAAACGGAGTGGAATCACATGCAGATTCTGGTCCTAGCAACAAAAGTTGTTTTCTGGTAATGAGAGTCACTGTAGTGCTTATCCAGTGCAAAGAGAGCTAGAATTGAATTCCCTTTCATAAACGGAGTTGAATCACATGCAGTTTCTGGTCCTAGCAGCAAGAGTTGTTTTCTGGTAAGGAGAGTCACTATTGTGCTCAATGGGCCATACCCAGTGCAAATAGCACTCGCGTCTGTTCCCAGCAAGTGCAGTGTATTGGACGCAAGATAAGAGACTGTTCTTTTCAGTTTCCTAAGCAGAGTTGAACTAGATATGGCCCGTGAGTGTAGGAAGCACAGTTCTTTGGTTCTGAGCAAGCTGACTGTTCTGGCTATATAGGAAACAGAGTAGAGTAGAAGAGTGCTGCTTTCTCAAAAGCAGAGTGTGTTTCTTGTAAGGCAAGCTAGAGTTTAATTCCCTTTCATAAACGGAGTTGAATCACATGCAGTTTGTGTTCCTAGCAGCAAGAGTTGTTTTCTGGTAAGGAGAGTCACTATTGTGCTTATCCAGTGCAAAGAGAGCTAGAATTGAATTCCCTTTCATAAACGGAGTTGAATCACATGCAGTTTCTGGTCCTAGCACCAAGAGTTGTTTTCTGGTAAGGAGAGTCACTATTGTGCTCATTTGGCCATACACAATGCAAATAGCACTCGCTTCTGTTCTCAGCAAGTGCAGTGTATTGGACGCAAGAGAAAGTACTGTTCTTGTCAGTTTCCTAAGCAGAGTTGAACTAGTTGTGGCCATTGTGTGTAGGAAGCACAGTTCTTTGGTTCTGAGCAAGCTGACTGTTCTGGCTCTATAGGAAACACAGTAGAGTAGAAGAGTGCTGCTTTATCAAAAGCAAAGTGTGTTTCTTGTAAGGCGAGCCAGAGTTTAATTCCCTTTCATAAACGGAGCTGAATCACATGCAATTTGTGGTCCTAGCAGCAAGAGTTGTTTTCTCGTAAGGAGATTTACTATTGTGCTCAATTGTCCATACACATTGCAAATAGCACTCGCGTCTGTTCCCAGCAAATGCAGTGTATTGGACGCAAGAGAAACTACTGTTCTTGTCAGTTTCCTAAGCAGAGTTGAACTAGATATGGCCCTTGTGTGTAGGAAGCACAGTTCTTTAGTTCTGAGCAAGCTGACAATTCTGGCTATATAGGAAACACAGTAGAGTAGAAGAGTGCTGCTTTCTCTAAAGCAGAGTGTGTTCCTTGTAAGACGAGCTAGAGTTGATTTCCCTTTCATAAACGGAGTTGAATCACATGCAGTTTCTGGTCCTAGCAGCAAAAGTTGTTTTCTGGTAAGGAGATTCACTATTGTGCTCAATTGGCCTTACACAGTGCAAATAGCACTCGCGTCTTATCCCAGCAAATGCAGTGTATTGGACGCAAGAGAAACTACTGTTCTTGTCAGTTTCCTAAGCAGAGTGGAATTAGATATGGCCCTTGTGTGTAGGAAGCACAGTTCTTTAGTTCTGAGCAAGCTGACAGTTCTGGCTATATAGGAAACACAGTAGAGTAGAAGAGTGCTGCTTTCTCTAAAGCAGTGTTTCTTGTAAGGCGAGCTAGAGTTGATTTCCCTTTCATAAACGGAGTTGAATCACATGCAGATTCTGGTCCTAGCAACAAAAGTTGTTTTCTGGTAAGGAGAGTCACTATTGTGCTTATCCAGTGCAAAGAGAGCTAGAATTGAATTTCCTTTCATAAACGGAGTCGAATCACATGCAGTTTCTGGTCCTAGCAGCAAGAGTTGTTTTCTGGTAAGGAGAGTCACTATTGTGCTCAATGGGCCATACCCAGTGCAAATAGCACTCGCGTCTGTTCCCAGCAAGTGCAGTGTATTGGACGCAAGAAAAGAGACTGTTCTTTTCAGTTTCCTAAGCAGAGTTGAACTAGATATGGCCCGTGAGTGTAGGAAGCACAGTTCTTTGGTTCTGAGCAAGCTGACTGTTCTGGCTATATAGGAAACAGAGTAGAGTAGAAGAGTGCTGCTTTCTCTAAAGCAGAGTGTGTTTCTTGTAAGGCGAGCTAGAGTTGATTTCCCTTTCATAAACGGAGTTGAATCACATGCAGTTTCTTGTCCTAGCAGCAAAAGTTGTTTTCTGGTAATGAGATTCACTATTGTGCTTAATTGGCCTTACACAGTGCAAATAGCACTCGCGTCTGTTCCCAGCAAATGCAGTGTATTGGTCGCAAGAGAAACTACTGTTCTTGTCAGTTTCCTAAGCAGAGTTGAATTAGATATGGCCCTTGTGTGTAGGAAGCACAGTTCTTTAGTTCTGAGCAAGCTGACAATTCTGGCTATATAGGAAACACAGTAGAGTAGAAGAGTGCTGCTTTCTCTAAAGCAGAGTGTGTTTCTTGTAAGGCGAGCTAGAGTTGATTTCCGTTTCATAAAAGGAGTTGAATCACATGCAGTTTCTGGTCCTAGCAACAAAAGTTGTTTTCTGGTAAGGAGAGTCACTATTGTGCTTATTCAGTGCAAATAGAGCTAGAGTTGTATTCCCTTTCATAAACGGAGTTGAATCACATGCAGTTTCTGGTCCTAGCAGCAAGAGTTGTTTTCTGGTAAGGAGAGTCACTATTGTGCTCAATGGGCCATACCCAGTGCAAATAGCACTCGCGTCTGTTCCCAGCAAGTGCAGTGTATTGGACGCAAGATAAGAGACTGTTCTTTTCAGTTTCCTAAGCAGAGTTGAACTAGATATGGCCCGTGAGTGTAGGAAGCACAGTTCTTTGGTTCTGAGCAAGCTGACTGTTCTGGCTATATAGGAAACAGAGTAGAGTAGAAGAGTGCTGCTTTCTCAAAAGCAGAGTGTGTTTCTTGTAAGGCAAGCTAGAGTTTAATTCCCTTTCATAAACGGAGTTGAATCACATGCAGTTTGTGTTCCTAGCAGCAAGAGTTGTTTTCTGGTAAGGAGAGTCACTATTGTGCTTATCCAGTGCAAAGAGAGCTAGAATTGAATTCCCTTTCATAAACGGAGTTGAATCACATGCAGTTTCTGGTCCTAGCACCAAGAGTTGTTTTCTGGTAAGGAGAGTCACTATTGTGCTCATTTGGCCATACACAATGCAAATAGCACTCGCTTCTGTTCTCAGCAAGTGCAGTGTATTGGACGCAAGAGAAAGTACTGTTCTTGTCAGTTTCCTAAGCAGAGTTGAACTAGTTGTGGCCATTGTGTGTAGGAAGCACAGTTCTTTGGTTCTGAGCAAGCTGACTGTTCTGGCTCTATAGGAAACACAGTAGAGTAGAAGAGTGCTGCTTTATCAAAAGCAAAGTGTGTTTCTTGTAAGGCGAGCCAGAGTTTAATTCCCTTTCATAAACGGAGCTGAATCACATGCAATTTGTGGTCCTAGCAGCAAGAGTTGTTTTCTCGTAAGGAGATTTACTATTGTGCTCAATTGTCCATACACATTGCAAATAGCACTCGCGTCTGTTCCCAGCAAATGCAGTGTATTGGACGCAAGAGAAACTACTGTTCTTGTCAGTTTCCTAAGCAGAGTTGAACTAGATATGGCCCTTGTGTGTAGGAAGCACAGTTCTTTAGTTCTGAGCAAGCTGACAATTCTGGCTATATAGGAAACACAGTAGAGTAGAAGAGTGCTGCTTTCTCTAAAGCAGAGTGTGTTCCTTGTAAGACGAGCTAGAGTTGATTTCCCTTTCATAAACGGAGTTGAATCACATGCAGTTTCTGGTCCTAGCAGCAAAAGTTGTTTTCTGGTAAGGAGATTCACTATTGTGCTCAATTGGCCTTACACAGTGAAAATAGCACTCGCGTCTTATCCCAGCAAATGCAGTGTATTGGACGCAAGAGAAACTACTGTTCTTGTCAGTTTCCTAAGCAGAGTGGAATTAGATATGGCCCTTGTGTGTAGGAAGCACAGTTCTTTAGTTCTGAGCAAGCTGACAGTTCTGGCTATATAGGAAACACAGTAGAGTAGAAGAGTGCTGCTTTCTCTAAAGCAGTGTTTCTTGTAAGGCGAGCTAGAGTTGATTTCCCTTTCATAAACGGAGTTGAATCACATGCAGATTCTGGTCCTAGCAACAAAAGTTGTTTTCTGGTAAGGAGAGTCACTATTGTGCTTATCCAGTGCAAAGAGAGCTAGAATTGAATTTCCTTTCATAAACGGAGTCGAATCACATGCAGTTTCTGGTCCTAGCAGCAAGAGTTGTTTTCTGGTAAGGAGAGTCACTATTGTGCTCAATGGGCCATACCCAGTGCAAATAGCACTCGCGTCTGTTCCCAGCAAGTGCAGTGTATTGGACGCAAGAAAAGAGACTGTTCTTTTCAGTTTCCTAAGCAGAGTTGAACTAGATATGGCCCGTGAGTGTAGGAAGCACAGTTCTTTGGTTCTGAGCAAGCTGACTGTTCTGGCTATATAGGAAACAGAGTAGAGTAGAAGAGTGCTGCTTTCTCTAAAGCAGAGTGTGTTTCTTGTAAGGCGAGCTAGAGTTGATTTCCCTTTCATAAACGGAGTTGAATCACATGCAGTTTCTTGTCCTAGCAGCAAAAGTTGTTTTCTGGTAATGAGATTCACTATTGTGCTTAATTGGCCTTACACAGTGCAAATAGCACTCGCGTCTGTTCCCAGCAAATGCAGTGTATTGGTCGCAAGAGAAACTACTGTTCTTGTCAGTTTCCTAAGCAGAGTTGAATTAGATATGGCCCTTGTGTGTAGGAAGCACAGTTCTTTAGTTCTGAGCAAGCTGACAATTCTGGCTATATAGGAAACACAGTAGAGTAGAAGAGTGCTGCTTTCTCTAAAGCAGAGTGTGTTTCTTGTAAGGCGAGCTAGAGTTGATTTCCGTTTCATAAAAGGAGTTGAATCACATGCAGTTTCTGGTCCTAGCAACAAAAGTTGTTTTCTGGTAAGGAGAGTCACTATTGTGCTTATTCAGTGCAAATAGAGCTAGAGTTGTATTCCCTTTCATAAACGGAGTTGAATCACATGCAGTTTCTGGTCCTAGCATCAAGAGTTGTTTTCTAGTAAGGAGAGTCACTATTGTGCTCATTTGGCAATACCCAGTGCAAATAGCACTCGCGTCTGTTCCTAGCAAGTGCAGTGCATTGGACGCAAGACAAGACACTGTTCTTTTCAGTTTCCTAAGCGGAGTTGAACTAGATATGGCCCTTGTGTGTAGGAAGCACAGTTCTTTAGTTCTGAGCAAGGTGACAGTTCTGGCTATATAGGAAACACAGTAGAGTAGAAGAGTGCTGCTTTCTCTAAAGCAGAGTGTGTTTCTTGTAAGGCGAGCTAGAGTTGATTTCCCTTTCATAAACGGAGTTGAATCACATGCAGTTTCTGGTACTAGCAAGAAAAGTTGTTTTCTGGTAAGGAGAGTCACTATTGTGCTCATTTGGCCATACACAATGCAAATAGCACTCGCTTCTGCTCTCAGCAAGTGCAGTGTATTGTATGCAAGAGAAACTACTTTTCTTGTCAGTTTCCTAAGCAGAGTTGAATTAGATATGGCCCTTGTGTGTAGGAAGCACAGTTCTTTAGTTCTGAGCAAGCTGACAATTCTGGCTATATAGGAAACACAGTAGAGTAGAAGAGTGCTGCTTTCTCTAAAGCAGAGTGTGTTTCTTGTAAGGCGAGCTAGAGTTGATTTCCCTTTCATAAAAGGAGTTGAATCACATGCAGATTCTGGTCCTAGCAACAAAAGTTGTTTTCTGGTAAGGAGAGTCACTATTGTGCTTATCCAGTGCAAAGAGAGCTAGAATTGAATTTCCTTTCATAAACGGAGTTGAATCACATGCAGTTTCTGGTCCTAGCAGCAAGAGTTGATTTCTGGTAAGGAGAGTCACTATTGTGCTCAATTGGCCATACCCAGTGCAAATAGCCCTCGCGTCTGTTCCCAGCAAGTGCAGTGTATTGGACGCAAGACAAGAGACTGTTCTTTTCAGTTTCCTAAGCAGAGTTGAACTAGATATGGCCCGTGTGTGTAGGAAGCACAGTTCTTTGGTTCTGAGCAAGCTGACTGTTCTGGCTATATAGGAAAGAGAGTAGAGTAGAAGAGTGCTGCTTTCTCAAAAGCAGAGTGTGTTTCTTGTAAGGCAAGCTAGAGTTTAATTCCCTTTCATAAACGGAGTTGAATCACATGCAGTTTGTGGTCCTAGCAGCAAGAGTTGTTTTCTGGTAAGGAGAGTCACTATTGTGCTCAATTGACAATACACATTGCAAATAGCACTCGCGTCTCTTCCCAGCAAATGCAGTGTATTGGACGCAAGAGAAACTACTGTTCTTGTCAGTTTCCTAAGCAGAGTTGAATTAGATATGGCCCTGGTGTGTAGGAAGCACAGTTCTTTAGTTCTGAGCAAGCTGACAGTTCTGGCTATATAGGAAACACAGTAGAGTAGAAGAGTGCTGCTTTCTCTAAAGCAGAGTGTGTTTCTTGTAAGGCGAGCTAGAGTTGATTTCCCTTTAATAAACGGAGTTGAATCACATGCAGTTTCTGGTCCTAGCAGCAAAAGTTGTTTTCTGGTAATGAGATTCACTATTGTGCTTAATTGGCCTTACACAGTGCAAATAGCACTCGCGTCTTATCCCAGCAAATGCAGTGTATTGGACGCAAGAGAAACTACTGTTCTTGTCAGTTTCCTAAGCAGAGTTGAATTAGATATGGCCCTTGTGTGTAGGAAGCACACTTCTTTAGTTCTGAGCAAGCTGACTGTTCTGGCTATATAGGAAACACAGTAGAGTAGAAGAGTGCTGCTTTCTCTAAAGCAGAGTGTTTTTCTTGTAAGGCGAGCTACAGTTGATTTCCCTTTCATAAACGGAGTTGAATCACATGCAGTTTCTCGTCCTAGCAACAAAAGTTGTTTTCTGGTAAGGAGAGTCACTATTGTGCTTATTCAGTGCAAATAGAGCTAGAGTTGTATTCCCTTTCATAAACGGAGTTGAATCACATGCAGTTTCTGGTCCTAGCATCAAGAGTTGTTTTCTAGTAAGGAGAGTCACTATTGTGCTCATTTGGCAATACCCAGTGCAAATAGCACTCGCGTCTGTTCCTAGCAAGTGCAGTGCATTGGACGCAAGACAAGACACTCTTCTTTTCAGTTTCCTAAGCGGAGTTGAACTAGATATGGCCCTTGTGTGTAGGAAGCACAGTTCTTTAGTTCTGAGCAAGGTGACAGTTCTGGCTATATAGGAAACACAGTAGAGTAGAAGAGTGCTGCTTTCTCTAAAGCAGAGTGTGTTTCTTGTAAGGCGAGCTAGAGTTGATTTCCCTTTCATAAACGGAGTTGAATCACATGCAGTTTCTGGTACTAGCAAGAAAAGTTGTTTTCTGGTAAGGAGAGTCACTATTGTGCTCATTTGGCCATACACAATGCAAATAGCACTCGCTTCTGCTCTCAGCAAGTGCAGTGTATTGTATGCAAGAGAAACTACTTTTCTTGTCATTTTCCTAAGCAGAGTTGAATTAGATATGGCCCTTGTGTGTAGGAAGCACAGTTCTTTAGTTCTGAGCAAGCTGACAATTCTGGCTATATAGGAAACACAGTAGAGTAGAAGAGTGCTGCTTTCTCTAAAGCAGAGTGTGTTTCTTGTAAGGCGAGCTAGAGTTGATTTCCCTTTCATAAAAGGAGTTGAATCACATGCAGATTCTGGTCCTAGCAACAAAAGTTGTTTTCTGGTAAGGAGAGTCACTATTGTGCTTATCCAGTGCAAAGAGAGCTAGAATTGAATTTCCTTTCATAAACGGAGTTGAATCACATGCAGTTTCTGGTCCTAGCAGCAAGAGTTGATTTCTGGTAAGGAGAGTCACTATTGTGCTCAATTGGCCATACCCAGTGCAAATAGCCCTCGCGTCTGTTCCCAGCAAGTGCAGTGTATTGGACGCAAGACAAGAGACTGTTCTTTTCAGTTTCCTAAGCAGAGTTGAACTAGATATGGCCCGTGAGTGTAGGAAGCACAATTCTTTGGTTCTGAGCAAGCTGACTGTTCTGGCTATATAGGAAAGAGAGTAGAGTAGAAGAGTGCTGCTTTCTCAAAAGCAGAGTGTGTTTCTTGTAAGGCAAGCTAGAGTTTAATTCCCTTTCATAAACGGAGTTGAATCACATGCAGTTTGTGGTCCTAGCAGCAAGAGTTGTTTTCTGGTAAGGAGAGTCACTATTGTGCTCAATTGGCCATACACATTGCAAATAGCACTCGCGTCTCTTCCCAGCAAATGCAGTGTATTGGACGCAAGAGAAACTACTGTTCTTGTCAGTTTCCTAAGCAGAGTTGAATTAGATATGGCCCTGGTGTGTAGGAAGCACAGTTCTTTAGTTCTGAGCAAGCTGACAGTTCTGGCTATATAGGAAACACAGTAGAGTAGAAGAGTGCTGCTTTCTCTAAAGCAGAGTGTGTTTCTTGTAAGGCGAGCTAGAGTTGATTTCCCTTTAATAACGGAGTTGAATCACATGCAGTTTCTGGTCCTAGCAGCAAAAGTTGTTTTCTGGTAATGAGATTCACTATTGTGCTTAATTGGCCTTACACAGTGCAAATAGCACTCGCGTCTTATCCCAGCAAATGCAGTGTATTGGACGCAAGAGCAACTACTGTTCTTGTCAGTTTCCTAAGCAGAGTTGAATTAGATATGGCCCTTGTGTGTAGGAAGCACACTTCTTTAGTTCTGAGCAAGCTGACTGTTCTGGCTATATAGGAAACACAGTAGAGTAGAAGAGTGCTGCTTTCTCTAAAGCAGAGTGTTTTTCTTGTAAGGCGAGCTACAGTTGATTTCCCTTTCATAAACGGAGTTGAATCACATGCAGTTTCTCGTCCTAGCAACAAAAGTTGTTTTCTGGTAAGGAGAGTCACTATTGTGCTTATCCAGTGCAAATAGAGCTACAGTTGTATTCCCTTTCATAAACGGAGTTGAATCACATGCAGTTTCTGGTCCTAGCATCAAGAGTTGTTTTCTGGTAAGGAGAGTCACTATTGTGCTCATTTGGCAATACCCAGTACAAATAGCACTCGCGTCTGTTCCCAGCAAGTGCAGTGTATTGGACGCAAGACAAGAGACTGTTCTTTTCAGTTTCCTAAGCAGAGTTGAACTAGATATGGCCCTTGTGTGTAGGAAGCACAGTTCTTTAGTTCTGAGCAAGCTGACAGTTCTGGCTATATAGGAAACACAGTAGAGTAGAAGCGTGCTGCTTTCTCTAAAGCAGAGTGTATTTCTTGTAAGGCGAGCTAGAGTTGATTTCCCTTTCATAAACGGAGTTGAGTCGCATGCACATTCTGGTCCTAGCAACAAAAGTTGTTTTCTGGTAAGGAGAGTCACTATTGTGCTTATCCAGTGCAAAGAGAGCTAGAATTGAATTCCCTTTCATAAACGGAGTTGAATCACATGCAGTCTGGTCCTAGCAGCAAGAGTTGTTTTCTGGTAAGGAGAGTCACTATTGTGCTCAATGGGCCATACCCAGTGCAAATAGCACTCGCGTCTGTTCCCAGCAAGTGCAGTGTATTGGACGCAAGACAAGAGACTGTTCTTTTCAGTTTCCTAAGCAGAGTTGAACTAGATATGGCCCGTGAGTGTAGGAAGCACAGTTCTTTGGTTCTGAGCAAGCTGACTGTTCTGGCTATATAGGAAACAGAGTAGAGTAGAAGAGTGCTGCTTTCTCTAAAGCAGAGTGTGTTTCTTGTAAGGCGAGCTAGAGTTGATTTCCCTTTCATAAACGGAGTTGAATCACATGCAGTTTCTGGTCCTAGCAACAAAAGTTGTTTTCTGGTAAGGAGAGTCACTATTGTGCTCATTTGGCCATACACAATGCAAATAGCACTCGCTTCTGTTCTCAGCAAGTGCAGTGTATTGGACGCAAGAGAAACTACTGTTCTTGTCAGTTTCCTAAGCAGAGTTGAACTAGTTATGGCCATTGTGTGTAGGAAGCACAGTTCTTTGGTTCTGAGCAAGCTGACTGTTCTGGCTCTGTAGGAAACACAGTAGAGTAGAAGAGTGCTGCTTTCTCAAAAGCAGAGTGTGCTTCTTGTAAGGCAAGCCAGAGTTTAATTCCCTTTCATAAACGGAGTTGAATCACATGCAATTTCTGGTCCTAGCAGCAAGAGTTGTTTTCTGGTAAGGAGATACACTATTGTGCTCAATTGGCCATACACATTGCAAATAGCACTCGCGTCTGTTCCCAGCAAATGCAGTGTATTGGACGCAAGAGAAACTACTGTTCTTGTCAGTTTCCTAAGCAGAGTTGAATTAGATATTGCCCTTGTGTGTAGGAAGCACAGTTCTTTAGTTCTAAGCAAGCTGACAGTACTGGCTATATAGGAAACACAGTAGAGTAGAAGAGTGCTGTTTTCTCTAAAGCAGAATGTGTTTCTTATAAGGCGAGCTAGAGTTAATTTCCCTTTCATAAACGGAGTTGAATCACATGCAGTTTCTGGTCCTAGCAGCAAAAGTTGTTTTCTGGTAAGGAGATTCACTATTGTGCTCAATTGGCCTTACACAGTACAAATAGCACTCGCGTCTGTTCCCAGCAAATGCAGTGTATTGGACGCAAGAGAAACTACTGTTCTTGTCAGTTTCCTAAGCAGAGTTGAATTAGATATGTCCCTTGTGTGTAGGAAGCACAGTTCTTTAGTTCTGAGCAAGCTGACAGTTCTGGCTATATAGGAAACACAGTAGAGTAGAAGAGTGCTGCTTTCTCTAAAGCAGAGTGTGTTTCTTGTAAGGCGAGCTAGAGTTTATTTCCCTTTCATAAACGGAGTTGAATCACATGCAGATTCTGGTCCTAGCAACAAAAGTTGTTTTCTGGTAAGGAGAGTCACTATTGTGCTTATCCAGTGCAAAGAGAGCTAGAATTGAATTCCCTTTCATAAACGGAGTTGAATCACATGCAGTTTCTGGTCCTAGCAGCAAGAGTTGTTTTCTGGTAAGGAGAGTCACTATTGTGTTCAATGGGCCATACCCAGTGCAAATAGCACTCGCGTCTGTTCCCAGCAAGTGCAGTGTATTGGACGCATACAAGAGACTGTTCTTTTCAGTTTCCTAAGCAGAGTAGAACTAGATATGGCCCGTGAGTGTAGGAAGCACAGTTCTTTTGTTCTGAGCAAGCTGACTGTTCTGGCTATATAGGAAACACAGTAGAGTAGAAGAGTGCTGCTTTCTCTAAAGCAGAGTGTGTTTCTTGTAAGGCAAGCTAGAGTTGATTTCCCTTTCATAAACGGAGTTGAATCACATGCAGTTTCTGGTCCTAGCAGCAAAAATTGTTTTCTGGTAAGGAGATTCACTATTGTGCTCAATTGGCCTTACACAGGGCAAATAGCACTCGCGTCTTATAACAGCAAATGCAGTGTATTGGACGCAAGAGAAACTACTGTTCTTGTCAGTTTCCTAAGCAGAGTTAAATTATATATGGCCCCTGTGTGTAGGAAGCACACTTCTTTCGTTCTGAGCAAGCTGACTGTTCTGGCTATATAGGAAACACAGTAGAGTAGAAGAGTGCTGCTTTCTCAAAAGCAGAGTGTGTTTCTTGTAAGGCGAGCTGGAGTTGAATTCCCTTTCATAAACGGAGTTGAATCACATGCAGTTTCTGGTCCTCGCACCAAGAGTTGTTTTCTGGTAAGGAGAGTCACTATTGTGCTCATTTGGCCATACACAATGCAAATAGCACTCGCTTATGTTCTCAGCAAGTGCAGTGTTTTGGACGCAAGAGAAACTACTGTTCTTGTCAGTTTCCTAAGCAGAGTTGAACTAGTTATGGCCATTGTGTGTAGGAAGCACAGTTCTTTGGTTCTGAGCAAGCTGACAGTTCTGGCTCTATAGGAAACACAGTAGAGTAGAAGTGTGCTGCTTTCTCAAAAGCAGAGTGTTTTTCTTGTAATGCGAGCCAGAGTTTAATTCCCTTTCATAAACGGAGTTGAATCACATGCAATTTCTGGTCCTAGCAGCAAGAGTTGTTTTCTGGTAAGGAGAGCCACTATTGTGCTCAATTGGCCTTACACAGTGCAAATAGCACTCGCGTCTTATCCCAGCAAATGCAGTGTATTGGACGCAAGAGAAACTACTGTTCTTGTCAGTTTCCTAAGCAGAGTAGAATTAGATATGGCCCTTGTGTGTAGGAAGCACAGTTCTTTAGTTCTGAGCAAGCTGACAGTTCTGGCTATATAGGAAACACAGTAGAGTAGAAGAGTGCTGCTTTCTCTAAAGCAGAGTGTGTTTCTTGTAAGGCGAGCTAGAGTTGATTTCCCCTTCATAAACGGAGTTGAATCACATGCAGGTTCTGGTCCTAGCAACAAAAGTTGTTTTCTGGTAAGGAGAGTCACTATTGTGGTTATCCAGTGCAAAGAGAGCTAGAATTGAATTCCCTTTCATAAACGGAGTTGAATCACATGCAGTTTCTGGTCCTAGCAGCAAGAGTTGTTTTCTGGTAAGGAGAGTCACTATTGTGCTCAATTGGCCATACCCAGTGCAAATAGCACTCGCGTCTGGTCCCAGCAAGTGCAGTGTATTGGACGCAAGACAAGAGACTGTTCTTTTCAGTTTCCTAAACAGAGTTGAACTAGATATGGCCCGTGAGTGTAGGAAGCACAGTTCTTTGGTTCTGAGCAAGCTGACTGTTCTTGCTATATAGGAAACAGAGTAGAGTAGAAGAGTGCTGCTTTCTCAAAAGCAGAGTGTGTTTCTTGTAAGGCAAGCTAGAGTTTAATTCCCTTTCATAAACGGAGTTGAATCACATGCAGTTTGTGGTCCTAGCAGCAAGAGTTGTTTTCTGGTAAGGAGAGTCACTATTGTGCTCAATTGGCCATACACATTGCAAATAGCACTCGTGTCTCTTCCCAGCAAATGCAGTGTATTGGATGCAAGAGAAACTACTGTTCTTGTCAGTTTCCTAAGCAGAGTTGAATTAGATATGGCCCTTGTGTGTAGGAAGCACAGGTCTTTAGTTCTGAGGAAGCTGACAGTTCTGGCTATATAGGAAACACAGTAGAGTAGAAGAGTGCTGCTTTCTCTAAAGCAGAGTGTGTTTCTTGTAAGGCGAGCTAGAGTTGATTTCCCTTTCATAAACGGAGTTGAATCACATGCAGTTTCTGGTCCTAGCAGCAAAAGTTGTTTTCTGGTAATGAGATTCACTATTGTGCTTACTTGGCCTTACACAGTGCAAATAGCACTCGCTTCTTATCCCAGCAAATGCAGTGTATTGGACGCAAGAGAAACTACTGTTCTTGTCAGTTTCTTAAGCAGTGTTGAATTAGATATGGCCCTTTTGTGTAGGAAGGACAGTTCTTTAGTTCTGAGCAAGCTGACAGTTCTGGCTATATAGGAAACAGAGTAGAGTAGAAGAGTGCTGCTTTCTCTAAAGCAGAGTGTGTTTCTTGTAAGGCGAGCTAGAGTTGATTTCCCTTTCATAAACGGAGTTGAATCACATGCAGGTTCTGGTCCTAGCAACAAAAGTTGTTTTCTGGTAAATAGAGTCACTCTTGTGCTTATCCAGTGCAAAGAGAGCTAGAATTGAATTCCCTTTCATAAACGGAGTTGAATCACATGCAGTTTCTGGTCCTAGCAGCAAGAGTTGTTTTCTGGTAAGGAGAGTCACTATTGTGTTCAATGGGCCATACCCAGTGCAAATAGCACTCGCGTCTGTTCCCAGCAAGTGCAGTGTATTGGACGCAAGACAAGAGACTGTTCTTTTCAGTTTCCTAAGCAGAGTTGAACTAGATATGGCCCGTGAGTGTAGGAAGCACAGTTCTTTGGTTCTGAGCAAGCTGACTGTTCTGGCTATATAGGAAACAGAGTAGAGTAGAAGAGTGCTGCTTTCTCAAAAGCAGAGTGTGTTTCTTGTAAGGCAAGCTAGTGTTTAATTCCATTTCATAAACGGAGTTGAATCACATGCAGTTTGTGGTCCTAGCAGCAAGAGTTGTTTTCTGGTAAGGAGAGTCACTATTGTGCTCAATTGGCCATACACTTTGCAAATAGCACTCGCGTCTCTTCCCAGCAAATGCAGTGTATTGGACGCAAGAGAAACTACTGTTTTTGTCAGTTTACTAAGCAGAGTTGAATTAGATATGGCTCTTGTGTGTAGTAAGTACAGTTTTTTAGTTCTGAGCAAGCTGACAGTTCTGGCTATATAGGAAACACAGTAGAGTAGAAGAGTGCTGCTTTCTCTAAAGCAGAGTGTGTTTCTTGTAAGGCGAGCTAGAGTTGATTTCCCTTTCATAAACGGAGTTGAATCACATGCAGTTTCTGGTCCTAGCAGCAAAAGTTGTTTTCTGGTAAGGAGAGTCACTATTGTGCTTATCAAGTGCAAATAGAGCTAGAATTGAATTCCCTTTCATAAACGGAGTTGAATCACTTGCAGTTTCTGGTCCTAGCAGCAAGAGTTGTTTTCTGGTAAGGAGATTCACTATTGTGCTCAATTGGCCTTACACAGTGCAAATAGCACTCGCGTCTTATCCCAGCAAATGCAGTGTATTGGACGCAAGAGAAACTACGGTTCTTGTCAGTTTCCTAAGCAGAGTTGAATTAGATATGGCCCTTGTGTGTAGGAAGCACACTTCTTTAGGTCTGAGCAAGCTGACTATTCTGGCTATATAGGAAACACAGTAGAGTAGAAGAGTGCTGCTTTCTCAAAAGCAGAGTGTGTTTCTTGTAAGGCAAGCTAGAGTTGAATTACCTTTCATAAACGGAGTTGAATCACATGCAGTTTCTGGTCGTAGCAGCAGAAGTTGTTTTCTGGTAAGGAGAGTCACTATTGTGCTCATTTGGCCATACACAATGCAAATAGCACTCGCTTCTGTTCTCAGCAAGTGCAGTGTATTGGACGCAAGAGAAACTACTGTTCTTGTCAGTTTCCTAAGCAGAGTTGAATTAGATATGGCCCTTGTGTGTAGGAAGCACAGTTCTTTAGTTCTGAGCAAGCTGACAGATCTGGCTATATAGGAAACACAGTAGAGTAGAAGAGTGCTGCTTTCTCTAAAGCAGAGTGCGTCTCTTTTAAGGCGAGCTAGAGTTGATTTCTCTTTCATAAACGGAGTTGAATCACATGCAGTTTCTGGTCCTAGCAACAAAAGATGTTTTCTGGTAAGGAGAGTCACTATTGTGCTTATCCAGTGCAAATAGAACTAGAGTTGTATTCCCTTTCATAAACGGAGTTGAATCACATGCAGTTTCTGGTCCTAGCATCAAGAGTTGTTTTCTGGTAAGGAGAGTCACTATTGTGCTCATTTGGCCATACCCAGTGCAAATAGCACTCGCGTCTGTTCCCAGCAAGTGCAGTGTATTGGACGCAAGACAAGAGACTGTTCTTTTCAGTTTCCTAAGCAGAGTTGAACTAGATAAGGCCCGTGAGTGTAGGAAGTACAGTTCTTTGGTTCTGAGCAAGCTGACTGTTCTGGCTATATAGGAAACAGAGTAGAGTAGAAGAGTGCTGCCTACTCTAAAGCAGAGTGTGTTTCTTGTAAGGCGAGCTAGAGTTGATTTCCCTTTCATAAACGGAGTTGAATCACATGCAGTTTCTGGTCCTAGCAACAAAAGTTGTTTTCTGGTAAGGAGAGTCACTATTGTGCTCATTTGGCCATACACAATGCAAATAGCACTCGCTTCTGTTCTCAGCAAGTGCAGTGTATTGGACGCAAGAGAAACTACTGTTCTTGTCAGTTTCCTAAGCAGAGTTGAACTAGTTATGGCCATTGTGTGTAGGAAGCACAGTTCTTTGGTTCTGAGCAAGCTGACTGTTCTGGCTCTGTAGGAAACACAGTAGAGTAGAAGAGTGCTGCTTTCTCAAAAGCAGAGTGTGCTTCTTGTAAGGCAAGCCAGAGTTTAATTCCCTTTCATAAACGGAGTTGAATCACATGCAGTTTCTGGTCCTAGCAGCAAGAGTTGTTTTCTGGTAAGGAGATACACTATTGTGCTCAATTGGCCATACACATTGCAAATAGCACTCGCGTCTCTTCCCAGCAAATGCAGTGTATTGGACGCAAGAGAAACTACTGTTCTTGTCAGTTTCCTAAGCAGAGTTAAATTATATATGGCCCCTGTGTGTAGGAAGCACACTTCTTTAGTTCTGAGCAAGCTGACTGTTCTGGCTATATAGGAAACACAGTAGAGTAGAAGAGTGCTGCTTTCTCAAAAGCAGAGTGTGTTTCTTGTAAGGCGAGCTGGAGTTGAATTCCCTTTCATAAACGGAGTTGAATCACATGCAGTTTCTGGTCCTCGCACCAAGAGTTGTTTTCTGGTAAGGAGAGTCACTATTGTGCTCATTTGGCCATACACAATGCAAATAGCACTCGCTTATGTTCTCAGCAAGTGCAGTGTTTTGGACGAAAGAGAAACTACTGTTCTTGTCCGTTTCCTAAGCAGAGTTGAACTAGTTATGGCCATTGTGTGTAGGAAGCACAGTTCTTTGGTTCTGAGCAAGCTGACAGTTCTGGCTCTATAGGAAACACAGTAGAGTAGAAGAGTGCTGCTTTCTCAAAAGCAGAGTGTTTTTCTTGTAAGGCGAGCCAGAGTTTAATTCCCTTTCATAAACGGAGTTGAATCACATGCAATTTCTGGTCCTAGCAGCAAGAGTTGTTTTCTGGTAAGGAGAGCCACTATTGTGCTCAATTGGCCTTACACAGTGCAAATAGCACTCGCGTCTTATCCCAGCAAATGCAGTGTATTGGACGCAAGAGAAACTACTGTTCTTGTCAGTTTCCTAAGCAGAGTAGAATTAGATATGGCCCTTGTGTGTAGGAAGCACAGTTCTTTGGTTCTGAACAAGCTGACTGTTCTGGCTCTATAGGAAACACAGTAGAGTAGAAGAGTGCTGCTTTCTCAAAAGCAGAGTGTGTTTCTTGTAAGGCGAGCCAGAATTTAATTCCCTTTCATAAACGGAGTTGAATCACATGCAATTTCTGGTCCTAGCAGCAAAAGTTGTTTTCTGGTAATGAGATTCACTATTGTGCTTGATTGGCCTTACACAGTGCAAATAGCACTCGCGTCTTATCCCAGCAAATGCAGTGTATTGGACGCAAGAGAAACTACTGTTCTTCTCAGTTTCTTAAGCAGAGTTGAATTAGATATGGCCCTTTTGTGTAGGAAGCACAGTTCTTTAGTTCTGAGCAAGCTGACAGTTCTGGCTATATAGGAAACAGAGTAGAGTAGAAGAGTGCTGCTTTCTCTAAAGCAGAGTGTGTTTCTTGTAAGGCAAGCTAGAGTTGATTTCCCCTTCATAAACGGAGTTGAATCACATGCAGGTTCTGGTCCTAGCAACAAAAGTTGTTTTCTGGTAAGGAGAGTCACTATTGTGGTTATCCAGTGCAAAGAGAACTAGAATTGAATTCCCTTTCATAAACGGAGTTGAATCACATGCAGTTTCTGGTCCTAGCAGCAAGAGTTGTTTTCTGGTAAGGAGAGTCACTATTGTGCTCAATTGGCCATACCCAGTGCAAATAGCACTCGCGTCTGTTCCCAGCAAGTGCAGTGTATTGGACGCAAGACAAGAGACTGTTCTTTTCAGTTTCCTAAGCAGAGTTGAACTAGATATGGCCCGTGAGTGTAGGAAGCACAGTTCTTTGGTTCTGAGCAAGCTGACTGTTCTTGCTATATAGGAAACAGAGTAGAGTAGAAGAGTGCTGCTTTCTCAAAAGCAGAGTGTGTTTCTTGTAAGGCAAGCTAGAGTTTAATTCCCTTTCATAAACGGAGTTGAATCACATGCAGTTTGTGGTCCTAGCAGCAAGAGTTGTTTTCTGGTAAGGAGAGTCACTATTGTGCTCAATTGGCCATACACATTGCAAATAGCACTCGTGTCTCTTCCCAGCAAATGCAGTGTATTGGATGCAAGAGAAACTACTGTTCTTGTCAGTTTCCTAAGCAGAGTTGAATTAGATATGGCCCTTGTGTGTAGGAAGCACAGGTCTTTAGTTCTGAGGAAGCTGACAGTTCTGGCTATATAGGAAACACAGTAGAGTAGAAGAGTGCTGCTTTCTCTAAAGCAGAGTGTGTTTCTTGTAAGGCGAGCTAGAGTTGATTTCCCTTTCATAAACGGAGTTGAATCACAAGCAGTTTCTGGTCCTAGCAGCAAAAGTTGTTTTCTGGTAATGAGATTCACTATTGTGCTTGATTGGCCTTACACAGTGCAAATAGCACTCGCGTCTTATCCCAGCAAATGCAGTGTATTGGACGCAAGAGAAACTACTGTTCTTCTCAGTTTCTTAAGCAGAGTTGAATTAGATATGGCCCTTTTGTGTAGGAAGCACAGTTCTTTAGTTCTGAGCAAGCTGACAGTTCTGGCTATATAGGAAACAGAGTAGAGTAGAAGAGTGCTGCTTTCTCTAAAGCAGAGTGTGTTTCTTGTAAGGCGAGCTAGAGTTGATTTCCCTTTCATAAACGGAGTTGAATCACATGCAGGTTCTGGTCCTAGCAACAAAAGTTGTTTTCTGGTAAATAGAGTCACTATTGTGCTTATCCAGTGCAAAGAGAGCTAGAATTGAATTCCCTTTCATAAACGGAGTTGAATCACATGCAGTTTCTGGTCCTAGCAGCAAGAGTTGTTTTCTGGTAAGGAGAGTCACTATTGTGTTCAATGGGCCATACCCAGTGCAAATAGCACTCGCGTCTGTTCCCAGCAAGTGCAGTGTATTGGACGCAAGACAAGAGAATGTTCTTTTCAGTTTCCTAAGCAGAGTTGAACTAGATATGGCCCGTGAGTGTAGGAAGCACAGTTCTTTGGTTCTGAGCAAGCTGACTGTTCTGGCTATATAGGAAACAGAGTAGAGTAGAAGAGTGCTGCTTTCTCAAAAGCAGAGTGTGTTTCTTGTAAGGCAAGCTAGTGTTTAATTCCATTTCATAAACGGAGTTGAATCACATGCAGTTTGTGGTCCTAGCAGCAAGAGTTGTTTTCTGGTAAGGAGAGTCACTATTGTGCTCAATTGGCCATACACTTTGCAAATAGCACTCGCGTCTCTTCCCAGCAAATGCAGTGTATTGGACGCAAGAGAAACTACTGTTTTTGTCAGTTTACTAAGCAGAGTTGAATTAGATATGGCTCTTGTGTGTAGTAAGTACAGTTTTTTAGTTCTGAGCAAGCTGACAGTTCTGGCTATATAGGAAACACAGTAGAGTAGAAGAGTGCTGCTTTCTCTAAAGCAGAGTGTGTTTCTTGTAAGGCGAGCTAGAGTTGATTTCCCTTTCATAAACGGAGTTGAATCACATGCAGTTTCTGGTCCTAGCAGCAAAAGTTGTTTTCTGGTAAGGAGAGTCACTATTGTGCTTATCCAGTGCAAATAGAGCTAGAATTGAATTCCCTTTCATAAACGGAGTTGAATCACATGCAGTTTCTGGTCCTAGCAGCAAGAGTTTTTTTCTGGTAAGGAGATTCACTATTGTGCTCAATTGGCCTTACACAGTGCAAATAGCACTCGCGTCTTATCCCAGCAAATGCAGTGTATTGGACGCAAGAGAAACTACGGTTCTTGTCAGTTTCCTAAGCAGAGTTGAATTAGATATGGCCCTTGTGTGTAGGAAGCACACTTCTTTAGTTCTGAGCAAGCTGACTGTTCTGGCTATATAGGAAACACAGTAGAGTAGAAGAGTGCTGCTTTCTCAAAAGCAGAGTGTGTTTCTTGTAAGGCAAGCTAGAGTTGAATTACCTTTCATAAACGGAGTTGAATCACATGCAGTTTCTGGTCGTAGCAGCAGGAGTTGTTTTCTGGTAAGGAGAGTCACTATTGTGCTCATTTGGCCATACACAATGCAAATAGCACTCGCTTCTGTTCTCAGCAAGTGCAGTGTATTGGACGCAAGAGAAACTACTGTTCTTGTCAGTTTCCTAAGCAGAGTTGAATTAGATATGGCCCTTGTGTGTAGGAAGCACAGTTCTTTAGTTCTGAGCAAGCTGACAGATCTGGCTATATAGGAAACACAGTAGAGTAGAAGAGTGCTGCTTTCTCTAAAGCAGAGTGTGTCTCTTTTAAGGCGAGCTAGAGTTGATTTCTCTTTCATAAACGGAGTTGAATCACATGCAGTTTCTGGTCCTAGCAACAAAAGATGTTTTCTGGTAAGGAGAGTCACTATTGTGCTTATCCAGTGCAAATAGAGCTAGAGTTGTATTCCCTTTCATAAACGGAGTTGAATCACATGCAGTTTCTGGTCCTAGCAGCAAGAGTTGTTTTCTGGTAAGGAGAGTCACTATTGTGTTCAATGGGCCATACCCAGTGCAAATAGCACTCGTGTCTGTTCCCAGCAAGTGCAGTGTATTGGACGCATACAAGAGACTGCTCTTTTCAGTTTCCTAAGCAGAGTAGAACTAGATATGGCCCGTGAGTGTAGGAAGCACAGTTCTTTTGTTCTGAGCAAGCTGACTGTTCTGGCTATATAGGAAACACAGTAGAGTAGAAGAGTGCTGCTTTCTCTAAAGCAGAGTGTGTTTCTTGTAAGGCAAGCTAGAGTTGATTTCCCTTTCATAAACGGAGTTGAATCACATGCAGTTTCTGGTCCTAGCAGCAAAAATTGTTTTCTGGTAAGGAGATTCACTATTGTGCTCAATTGGCCTTACACAGGGCAAATAGCACTCGCGTCTTATAACAGCAAATGCAGTGTATTGGACGCAAGAGAAACTACTGTTCTTGTCAGTTTCCTAAGCAGAGTTAAATTATATATGGCCCCTGTGTGTAGGAAGCACACTTCTTTAGTTCTGAGCAAGCTGACTGTTCTGGCTATATAGGAAACACAGTAGAGTAGAAGAGTGCTGCTTTCTCAAAAGCAGAGTGTGTTTCTTGTAAGGCGAGCTGGAGTTGAATTCCCTTTCATAAACGGAGTTGAATCACATGCAGTTTCTGGTCCTCGCACCAAGAGTTGTTTTCTGGTAAGGAGAGTCACTATTGTGCTCATTTGGCCATACACAATGCAAATAGCACTCGCTTATGTTCTCAGCAAGTGCAGTGTTTTGGACGCAAGAGAAACTACTGTTCTTGTCAGTTTCCTAAGCAGAGTTGAACTAGTTATGGCCATTGTGTGTAGGAAGCACAGTTCTTTGGTTCTGAGCAAGCTGACAGTTCTGGCTCTATAGGAAACACAGTAGAGTAGAAGAGTGCTGCTTTCTCAAAAGCAGAGTGTTTTTCTTGTAAGGCGAGCCAGAGTTTAATTCCCTTTCATAAACGGAGTTGAATCACATGCAATTTCTGGTCCTAGCAGCAAGAGTTGTTTTCTGGTAAGGAGAGCCACTATTGTGCTCAATTGGCCTTACACAGTGCAAATAGCACTCGCGTCTTATCCCAGCAAATGCAGTGTATTGGACGCAAGAGAAACTACTGTTCTTGTCAGTTTCCTAAGCAGAGTAGAATTAGATATGGCCCTTGTGTGTAGGAAGCACAGTTCTTTAGTTCTGAGCAAGCTGACAGTTCTGGCTATATAGGAAACACAGTAGAGTAGAAGAGTGCTGCTTTCTCTAAAGCAGAGTGTGTTTCTTGTAAGGCGAGCTAGAGTTGATTTCCTTTTCATAAACGGAGTTGAATCACATGCAGTTTCTGGTCCTAGCAGCAAAAGTTGTTTTCTGGTAATGAGATTCACTATTGTGCTTGATTGGCCTTACACAGTGCAAATAGCACTCGCGTCTTATCCCAGCAAATGCAGTGTATTGGATGCAAGAGAAACTACTGTTCTTCTCAGTTTCTTAAGCAGAGTTGAATTAGATATGGCCCTTTTGTGTAGGAAGCACAGTTCTTTAGTTCTGAGCAAGCTGACAATTCTGGCTATATAGGAAACACAGTAGAGTAGAAGAGTGCTGCTTTCTCTAAAGCAGAGTGTGTTTCTTGTAAGGCGAGCTAGAGTTGATTTCCCTTTCATAAAAGGAGTTGAATCACATGCAGTTTCTGGTCCTAGCAACAAAAGTTGTTTTCTGGTAAGGAGAGTCACTATTGTGCTTATTCAGTGCAAATAGAGCTAGAGTTGTATTCCCTTTCATAAACGGAGTTGAATCACATGCAGTTTCTGGTCCTAGCATCAAGAGTTGTTTTCTAGTAAGGAGAGTCACTATTGTGCTCATTTGGCAATACCCAGTGCAAATAGCACTCGCGTCTGTTCCTAGCAAGTGCAGTGCATTGGACGCAAGACAAGACACTGTTCTTTTCAGTTTCCTAAGCGGAGTTGAACTAGATATGGCCCTTGTGTGTAGGAAGCACAGTTCTTTAGTTCTGAGCAAGGTGACAGTTCTGGCTATATAGGAAACACAGTAGAGTAGAAGAGTGCTGCTTTCTCTAAAGCAGAGTGTGTTTCTTGTAAGGCGAGCTAGAGTTGATTTCCCTTTCATAAACGGAGTTGAATCACATGCAGTTTCTGGTACTAGCAAGAAAAGTTGTTTTCTGGTAAGGAGAGTCACTATTGTGCTCATTTGGCCATACACAATGCAAATAGCACTCGCTTCTGCTCTCAGCAAGTGCAGTGTATTGTATGCAAGAGAAACTACTTTTCTTGTCAGTTTCCTAAGCAGAGTTGAATTAGATATGGCCCTTGTGTGTAGGAAGCACAGTTCTTTAGTTCTGAGCAAGCTGACAATTCTGGCTATATAGGAAACACAGTAGAGTAGAAGAGTGCTGCTTTCTCTAAAGCAGAGTGTGTTTCTTGTAAGGCGAGCTAGAGTTGATTTCCCTTTCATAAAAGGAGTTGAATCACATGCAGATTCTGGTCCTAGCAACAAAAGTTGTTTTCTGGTAAGGAGAGTCACTATTGTGCTTATCCAGTGCAAAGAGAGCTAGAATTGAATTTCCTTTCATAAACGGAGTTGAATCACATGCAGTTTCTGGTCCTAGCAGCAAGAGTTGATTTCTGGTAAGGAGAGTCACTATTGTGCTCAATTGGCCATACCCAGTGCAAATAGCCCTCGCGTCTGTTCCCAGCAAGTGCAGTGTATTGGACGCAAGACAAGAGACTGTTCTTTTCAGTTTCCTAAGCAGAGTTGAACTAGATATGGCCCGTGAGTGTAGGAAGCACAGTTCTTTGGTTCTGAGCAAGCTGACTGTTCTGGCTATATAGGAAAGAGAGTAGAGTAGAAGAGTGCTGCTTTCTCAAAAGCAGAGTGTGTTTCTTGTAAGGCAAGCTAGAGTTTAATTCCCTTTCATAAACGGAGTTGAATCACATGCAGTTTGTGGTCCTAGCAGCAAGAGTTGTTTTCTGGTAAGGAGAGTCACTATTGTGCTCAATTGGACATACACATTGCAAATAGCACTCGCGTCTCTTCCCAGCAAATGCAGTGTATTGGACGCAAGAGAAACTACTGTTCTTGTCAGTTTCCTAAGCAGAGTTGAATTAGATATGGCCCTGGTGTGTAGGAAGCACAGTTCTTTAGTTCTGAGCAAGCTGACAGTTCTGGCTATATAGGAAACACAGTAGAGTAGAAGAGTGCTGCTTTCTCTAAAGCAGAGTGTGTTTCTTGTAAGGCGAGCTAGAGTTGATTTCCCTTTAATAACGGAGTTGAATCACATGCAGTTTCTGGTCCTAGCAGCAAAAGTTGTTTTCTGGTAATGAGATTCACTATTGTGCTTAATTGGCCTTACACAGTGCAAATAGCACTCGCGTCTTATCCCAGCAAATGCAGTGTATTGGACGCAAGAGAAACTACTGTTCTTGTCAGTTTCCTAAGCAGAGTTGAATTAGATATGGCCCTTGTGTGTAGGAAGCACACTTCTTTAGTTCTGAGCAAGCTGACTGTTCTGGCTATATAGGAAACACAGTAGAGTAGAAGAGTGCTGCTTTCTCTAAAGCAGAGTGTTTTTCTTGTAAGGCGAGCTAGAGTTGATTTCCCTTTCATAAACGGAGTTGAATCACATGCAGTTTCTCGTCCTAGCAACAAAAGTTGTTTTCTGGTAAGGAGAGTCACTATTGTGCTTATTCAGTGCAAATAGAGCTAGAGTTGTATTCCCTTTCATAAACGGAGTTGAATCACATGCAGTTTCTGGTCCTAGCATCAAGAGTTGTTTTCTAGTAAGGAGAGTCACTATTGTGCTCATTTGGCAATACCCAGTGCAAATAGCACTCGCGTCTGTTCCTAGCAAGTGCAGTGCATTGGACGCAAGACAAGACACTGTTCTTTTCAGTTTCCTAAGCGGAGTTGAACTAGATATGGCCCTTGTGTGTAGGAAGCACAGTTCTTTAGTTCTGAGCAAGGTGACAGTTCTGGCTATATAGGAAACACAGTAGAGTAGAAGAGTGCTGCTTTCTCTAAAGCAGAGTGTGTTTCTTGTAAGGCGAGCTAGAGTTGATTTCCCTTTCATAAACGGAGTTGAATCACATGCAGTTTCTGGTACTAGCAAGAAAAGTTGTTTTCTGGTAAGGAGAGTCACTATTGTGCTCATTTGGCCATACACAATGCAAATAGCACTCGCTTCTGCTCTCAGCAAGTGCAGTGTATTGTATGCAAGAGAAACTACTTTTCTTGTCAGTTTCCTAAGCAGAGTTGAATTAGATATGGCCCTTGTGTGTAGGAAGCACAGTTCTTTAGTTCTGAGCAAGCTGACAATTCTGGCTATATAGGAAACACAGTAGAGTAGAAGAGTGCTGCTTTCTCTAAAGCAGAGTGTGTTTCTTGTAAGGCGAGCTAGAGTTGATTTCCCTTTCATAAAAGGAGTTGAATCACATGCAGATTCTGGTCCTAGCAACAAAAGTTGTTTTCTGGTAAGGAGAGTCACTATTGTGCTTATCCAGTGCAAAGAGAGCTAGAATTGAATTTCCTTTCATAAACGGAGTTGAATCACATGCAATTTCTGGTCCTAGCAGCAAGAGTTGATTTCTGGTAAGGAGAGTCACTATTGTGCTCAATTGGCCATACCCAGTGCAAATAGCCCTCGCGTCTGTTCCCAGCAAGTGCAGTGTATTGGACGCAAGACAAGGGACTGTTCTTTTCAGTTTCCTAAGCAGAGTTGAACTAGATATGGCCCGTGAGTGTAGGAAGCACAGTTCTTTGGTTCTGAGCAAGCTGACTGTTCTGGCTATATAGGAAAGAGAGTAGAGTAGAAGAGTGCTGCTTTCTCAAAAGCAGAGTGTGTTTCTTGTAAGGCAAGCTAGAGTTTAATTCCCTTTCATAAACGGAGTTGAATCACATGCAGTTTGTGGTCCTAGCAGCAAGAGTTGTTTTCTGGTAAGGAGAGTCACTATTGTGCTCAATTGGCCATACACATTGCAAATAGCACTCGCGTCTCTTCCCAGCAAATGCAGTGTATTGGACGCAAGAGAAACTACTGTTCTTGTCAGTTTCCTAAGCAGAGTTGAATTAGATATGGCCCTGGTGTGTAGGAAGCACAGTTCTTTAGTTCTGAGCAAGCTGACAGTTCTGGCTATATAGGAAACACAGTAGAGTAGAAGAGTGCTGCTTTCTCTAAAGCAGAGTGTGTTTCTTGTAAGGCGAGCTAGAGTTGATTTCCCTTTAATAACGGAGTTGAATCACATGCAGTTTCTGGTCCTAGCAGCAAAAGTTGTTTTCTGGTAATGAGATTCACTATTGTGCTTAATTGGCCTTACACAGTGCAAATAGCACTCGCGTCTTATCCCAGCAAATGCAGTGTATTGGTCGCAAGAGAAACTACTGTTCTTGTCAGTTTCCTAAGCAGAGTTGAATTAGATATGGCCCTTGTGTGTAGGAAGCACACTTCTTTAGTTCTGAGCAAGCTGACTGTTCTGGCTATATAGGAAACACAGTAGAGTAGAAGCGTGCTGCTTTCTCTAAAGCAGAGTGTATTTCTTGTAAGGCGAGCTAGAGTTGATTTCCCTTTCATAAACGGAGTTGAGTCGCATGCACATTCTGGTCCTAGCAACAAAAGTTGTTTTCTGGTAAGGAGAGTCACTATTGTGCTTATCCAGTGCAAAGAGAGCTAGAATTGAATTCCCTTTCATAAACGGAGTTGAATCACATGCAGTCTGGTCCTAGCAGCAAGAGTTGTTTTCTGGTAAGGAGAGTCACTATTGTGCTCAATGGGCCATACCCAGTGCAAATAGCACTCGCGTCTGTTCCCAGCAAGTGCAGTGTATTGGACGCAAGACAAGAGACTGTTCTTTTCAGTTTCCTAAGCAGAGTTGAACTAGATATGGCCCGTGAGTGTAGGAAGCACAGTTCTTTGGTTCTGAGCAAGCTGACTGTTCTGGCTATATAGGAAACAGAGTAGAGTAGAAGAGTGCTGCTTTCTCTAAAGCAGAGTGTGTTTCTTGTAAGGCGAGCTAGAGTTGATTTCCCTTTCATAAACGGAGTTGAATCACATGCAGTTTCTGGTCCTAGCAACAAAAGTTGTTTTCTGGTAAGGAGAGTCACTATTGTGCTCATTTGGCCATACACAATGCAAATAGCACTCGCTTCTGTTCTCAGCAAGTGCAGTGTATTGGACGCAAGAGAAACTACTGTTCTTGTCAGTTTCCTAAGCAGAGTTGAACTAGTTATGGCCATTGTGTGTAGGAAGCACAGTTCTTTGGTTCTGAGCAAGCTGACTGTTCTGGCTCTGTAGGAAACACAGTAGAGTAGAAGAGTGCTGCTTTCTCAAAAGCAGAGTGTGCTTCTTGTAAGGCAAGCCAGAGTTTAATTCCCTTTCATAAACGGAGTTGAATCACATGCAATTTCTGGTCCTAGCAGCAAGAGTTGTTTTCTGGTAAGGAGATACACTATTGTGCTCAATTGGCCATACACATTGCAAATAGCACTCGCGTCTGTTCCCAGCAAATGCAGTGTATTGGACGCAAGAGAAACTACTGTTCTTGTCAGTTTCCTAAGCAGAGTTGAATTAGATATGGCCCTTGTGTGTAGGAAGCACAGTTCTTTAGTTCTAAGCAAGCTGACAGTACTGGCTATATAGGAAACACAGTAGAGTAGAAGAGTGCTGTTTTCTCTAAAGCAGAGTGTGTTTCTTATAAGGCGAGCTAGAGTTAATTTCCCTTTCATAAACGGAGTTGAATCACATGCAGATTCTGGTCCTAGCAACAAAAGTTGTTTTCTGGTAAGGAGAGTCACTATTGTGCTTATCCAGTGCAAAGAGAGCTAGAATTGAATTCCCTTTCATAAACGGAGTTGAATCACATGCAGTTTCTGGTCCTAGCAGCAAGAGTTGTTTTCTGGTAAGCAGAGTCACTATTGTGTTCAATGGGCCATACCCAGTGCAAATAGCACTCGCGTCTGTTCCCAGCAAGTGCAGTGTATTGGACGCATACAAGAGACTGTTCTTTTCTGTTTCCTAAGCAGAGTAGAACTAGATATGGCCCGTGAGTGTAGGAAGCACAGTTCTTTTGTTCTGAGCAAGCTGACTGTTCTGGCTATATAGGAAACACAGTAGAGTAGAAGAGTGCTGCTTTCTCTAAAGCAGAGTGTGTTTCTTGTAAGGCAAGCTAGAGTTGATTTCCCTTTCATAAACGGAGTTGAATCACATGCAGTTTCTGGTCCTAGCAGCAAAAATTGTTTTCTGGTAAGGAGATTCACTATTGTGCTCAATTGGCCTTACACAGGGCAAATAGCACTCGCGTCTTATAACAGCAAATGCAGTGTATTGGACGCAAGAGAAACTACTGTTCTTGTCAGTTTCCTAAGCAGAGTTAAATTATATATGGCCCCTGTGTGTAGGAAGCACACTTCTTTAGTTCTGAGCAAGCTGACTGTTCTGGCTATATAGGAAACACAGTAGAGTAGAAGAGTGCTGCTTTCTCAAAAGCAGAGTGTGTTTCTTGTAAGGCGAGCTGGAGTTGAATTCCCTTTCATAAACGGAGTTGAATCACATGCAGTTTCTGGTCCTCGCACCAAGAGTTGTTTTCTGGTAAGGAGAGTCACTATTGTGCTCATTTGGCCATACACAATGCAAATAGCACTCGCTTATGTTCTCAGCAAGTGCAGTGTTTTGGACGCAAGAGAAACTACTGTTCTTGTCAGTTTCCTAAGCAGAGTTGAACTAGTTATGGCCATTGTGTGTAGGAAGCACAGTTCTTTGGTTCTGAGCAAGCTGACAGTTCTGGCTCTATAGGAAACACAGTAGAGTAGAAGTGTGCTGCTTTCTCAAAAGCAGAGTGTTTTTCTTGTAATGCGAGCCAGAGTTTAATTCCCTTTCATAAACGGAGTTGAATCACATGCAATTTCTGGTCCTAGCAGCAAGAGTTGTTTTCTGGTAAGGAGAGCCACTATTGTGCTCAATTGGCCTTACACAGTGCAAATAGCACTCGCGTCTTATCCCAGCAAATGCAGTGTATTGGACGCAAGAGAAACTACTGTTCTTGTCAGTTTCCTAAGCAGAGTAGAATTAGATATGGCCCTTGTGTGTAGGAAGCACAGTTCTTTAGTTCTGAGCAAGCTGACAGTTCTGGCTATATAGGAAACACAGTAGAGTAGAAGAGTGCTGCTTTCTCTAAAGCAGAGTGTGTTTCTTGTAAGGCGAGCTAGAGTTGATTTCCTTTTCATAAACGGAGTTGAATCACATGCAGTTTCTGGTCCTAGCAGCAAAAGTTGTTTTCTGGTAATGAGATTCACTATTGTGCTTGATTGGCCTTACACAGTGCAAATAGCACTCGCGTCTTATCCCAGCAAATGCAGTGTATTGGACGCAAGAGAAACTACTGTTCTTGTCAGTTTCTTAAGCAGAGTTGAATTAGATATGGCCCTTTTGTGTAGGAAGCACAGTTCTTTAGTTCTGAGCAAGCTGACAGTTCTGGCTATATAGGAAACAGAGTAGAGTAGAAGAGTGCTGCTTTCTCTAAAGCAGAGTGTGTTTCTTGTAAGGCGAGCTAGAGTTGATTTCCCCTTCATAAACGGAGTTGAATCACATGCAGGTTCTGGTCCTAGCAACAAAAGTTGTTTTCTGGTAAGGAGAGTCACTATTGTGGTTATCCAGTGCAAAGAGAGCTAGAATTGAATTCCCTTTCATAAACGGAGTTGAATCACATGCAGTTTCTGGTCCTAGCAGCAAGAGTTGTTTTCTGGTAAGGAGAGTCACTATTGTGCTCAATTGGCCATACCCAGTGCAAATAGCACTCGCGTCTGGTCCCAGCAAGTGCAGTGTATTGGACGCAAGACAAGAGACTGTTCTTTTCAGTTTCCTAAGCAGAGTTGAACTAGATATGGCCCGTGAGTGTAGGAAGCACAGTTCTTTGGTTCTGAGCAAGCTGACTGTTCTTGCTATATAGGAAACAGAGTAGAGTAGAAGAGTGCTGCTTTCTCAAAAGCAGAGTGTGTTTCTTGTAAGGCAAGCTAGAGTTTAATTCCCTTTCATAAACGGAGTTGAATCACATGCAGTTTGTGGTCCTAGCAGCAAGAGTTGTTTTCTGGTAAGGAGAGTCACTATTGTGCTCAATTGGCCATACACATTGCAAATAGCACTCGTGTCTCTTCCCAGCAAATGCAGTGTATTGGATGCAAGAGAAACTACTGTTCTTGTCAGTTTCCTAAGCAGAGTTGAATTAGATATGGCCCTTGTGTGTAGGAAGCACAGGTCTTTAGTTCTGAGGAAGCTGACAGTTCTGGCTATATAGGAAACACAGTAGAGTAGAAGAGTGCTGCTTTCTCTAAAGCAGAGTGTGTTTCTTGTAAGGCGAGCTAGAGTTGATTTCCCTTTCATAAACGGAGTTGAATCACATGCAGTTTCTGGTCCTAGCAGCAAAAGTTGTTTTCTGGTAATGAGATTCACTATTGTGCTTACTTGGCCTTACACAGTGCAAATAGCACTTGCTTCTTATCCCAGCAAATGCAGTGTATTGGACGCAAGAGAAACTACTGTTCTTGTCAGTTTCTTAAGCAGTGTTGAATTAGATATGGCCCTTTTGTGTAGGAAGGACAGTTCTTTAGTTCTGAGCAAGCTGACAGTTCTGGCTATATAGGAAACAGAGTAGAGTAGAAGAGTGCTGCTTTCTCTAAAGCAGAGTGTGTTTCTTGTAAGGCGAGCTAGAGTTGATTTCCCTTTCATAAACGGAGTTGAATCACATGCAGGTTCTGGTCCTAGCAACAAAAGATGTTTTCTGGTAAATAGAGTCACTCTTGTGCTTATCCAGTGCAAAGAGAGCTAGAATTGAATTCCCTTTCATAAACGGAGTTGAATCACATGCAGTTTCTGGTCCTAGCAGCAAGAGTTGTTTTCTGGTAAGGAGAGTCACTATTGTGTTCAATGGGCCATACCCAGTGCAAATAGCACTCGCGTCTGTTCCCAGCAAGTGCAGTGTATTGGACGCAAGACAAGAGACTGTTCTTTTCAGTTTCCTAAGCAGAGTTGAACTAGATATGGCCCGTGAGTGTAGGAAGCACAGTTCTTTGGTTCTGAGCAAGCTGACTGTTCTGGCTATATAGGAAACAGAGTAGAGTAGAAGAGTGCTGCTTTCTCAAAAGCAGAGTGTGTTTCTTGTAAGGCAAGCTAGTGTTTAATTCCATTTCATAAACGGAGTTGAATCACATGCAGTTTGTGGTCCTAGCAGCAAGAGTTGTTTTCTGGTAAGGAGAGTCACTATTGTGCTCAATTGGCCATACACTTTGCAAATAGCACTCGCGTCTCTTCCCAGCAAATGCAGTGTATTGGACGCAAGAGAAACTACTGTTTTTGTCAGTTTACTAAGCAGAGTTGAATTAGATATGGCTCTTGTGTGTAGTAAGTACAGTTTTTTAGTTCTGAGCAAGCTGACAGTTCTGGCTATATAGGAAACACAGTAGAGTAGAAGAGTGCTGCTTTCTCTAAAGCAGAGTGTGTTTCTTGTAAGGCGAGCTAGAGTTGATTTCCCTTTCATAAACGGAGTTGAATCACATGCAGTTTCTGGTCCTAGCAGCAAAAGTTGTTTTCTGGTAAGGAGAGTCACTATTGTGCTTATCCAGTGCAAATAGAGCTAGAATTGAATTCCCTTTCATAAACGGAGTTGAATCACATGCAGTTTCTGGTCCTAGCAGCAAGAGTTGTTTTCTGGTAAGGAGATTCACTATTGTGCTCAATTGGCCTTACACAGTGCAAATAGCACTCGCGTCTTATCCCAGCAAATGCAGTGTATTGGACGCAAGAGAAACTACGGTTCTTGTCAGTTTCCTAAGCAGAGTTGAATTAGATATGGCCCTTGTGTGTAGGAAGCACACTTCTTTAGTTCTGAGCAAGCTGACTATTCTGGCTATATAGGAAACACAGTAGAGTAGAAGAGTGCTGCTTTCTCAAAAGCAGAGTGTGTTTCTTGTAAGGCAAGCTAGAGTTGAATTACCTTTCATAAACGGAGTTGAATCACATGCAGTTTCTGGTCGTAGCAGCAGAAGTTGTTTTCTGGTAAGGAGAGTCACTATTGTGCTCATTTGGCCATACACAATGCAAATAGCACTCGCTTCTGTTCTCAGCAAGTGCAGTGTATTGGACGCAAGAGAAACTACTGTTCTTGTCAGTTTCCTAAGCAGAGTTGAATTAGATATGGCCCTTGTGTGTAGGAAGCACAGTTCTTTAGTTCTGAGCAAGCTGACAGATCTGGCTATATAGGAAACACAGTAGAGTAGAAGAGTGCTGCTTTCTCTAAAGCAGAGTGTGTCTCTTTTAAGGCGAGCTAGAGTTGATTTCTCTTTCATAAACGGAGTTGAATCACATGCAGTTTCTGGTCCTAGCAACAAAAGATGTTTTCTGGTAAGGAGAGTCACTATTGTGCTTATCCAGTGCAAATAGAGCTAGAGTTGTATTCCCTTTCATAAACGGAGTTGAATCACATGCAGTTTCTGGTCCTAGCATCAAGAGTTGTTTTCTGGTAAGGAGAGTCACTATTGTGCTCATTTGGCCATACCCAGTGCAAATAGCACTCGCGTCTGTTCCCAGCAAGTGCAGTGTATTGGACGCAAGACAAGAGACTGTTCTTTTCAGTTTCCTAAGCAGAGTTGAACTAGATATGGCCCGTGAGTGTAGGAAGTACAGTTCTTTGGTTCTGAGCAAGCTGACTGTTCTGGCTATATAGGAAACAGAGTAGAGTAGAAGAGTGCTGCCTACTCTAAAGCAGAGTGTGTTTCTTGTAAGGCGAGCTAGAGTTGATTTCCCTTTCATAAACGGAGTTGAATCACATGCAGTTTCTGGTCCTAGCAACAAAAGTTGTTTTCTGGTAAGGAGAGTCACTATTGTGCTCATTTGGCCATACACAATGCAAATAGCACTCGCTTCTGTTCTCAGCAAGTGCAGTGTATTGGACGCAAGAGAAACTACTGTTCTTGTCAGTTTCCTAAGCAGAGTTGAACTAGTTATGGCCATTGTGTGTAGGAAGCACAGTTCTTTGGTTCTGAGCAAGCTGACTGTTCTGGCTCTGTAGGAAACACAGTAGAGTAGAAGAGTGCTGCTTTCTCAAAAGCAGAGTGTGCTTCTTGTAAGGCAAGCCAGAGTTTAATTCCCTTTCATAAACGGAGTTGAATCACATGCAATTTCTGGTCCTAGCAGCAAGAGTTGTTTTCTGGTAAGGAGATACACTATTGTGCTCAATTGGCCATACACATTGCAAATAGCACTCGCGTCTCTTCCCAGCAAATGCAGTGTATTGGACGCAAGAGAAACTACTGTTCTTGTCAGTTTCCTAAGCAGAGTTGAATTAGATATGGCCCTTGTGTGTAGGAAGCACAGTTCTTTAGTTCTAAGCAAGCTGACAGTACTGGCTATATAGGAAACACAGTAGAGTAGAAGAGTGCTGTTTTCTCTAAAGCAGAGTGTGTTTCTTATAAGGCGAGCTAGAGTTAATTTCCCTTTCATAAACGGAGTTGAATCACATGCAGTTTCTGGTCCTAGCAGCAAAAGTTGTTTTCTGGTAAGGAGATTCACTATTGTGCTCAATTGGCCTTACACAGTACAAATAGCACTCGCGTCTGTTCCCAGCAAATGCAGTGTATTGGACGCAAGAGAAACTACTGTTCTTGTCAGTTTCCTAAGCAGAGTTGAATTAGATATGGCCCTTGTGTGTAGGAAGCACAGTTCTTTAGTTCTGAGCAAGCTGACAGTTCTGGCTATATAGGAAACACAGTAGAGTAGAAGAGTGCTGCTTTCTCTAAAGCAGAGTGTGTTTCTTGTAAGGCGAGCTAGAGTTGATTTCCCTTTCATAAACGGAGTTGAATCACATGCAGATTCTGGTCCTTGCAACAAAAGTTGTTTTCTGGTAAGGAGAGTCACTATTGTGCTTATCCAGTGCAAAGAGAGCTAGAATTGAATTCCCTTTCATAAACGGAGTTGAATCACATGCAGTTTCTGGTCCTAGCAGCAAGAGTTGTTTTCTGGTAAGGAGAGTCACTATTGTGTTCAATGGGCCATACCCAGTGCAAATAGCACTCGCGTCTGTTCCCAGCAAGTGCAGTGTATTGGACGCATACAAGAGACTGCTCTTTTCAGTTTCCTAAGCAGAGTAGAACTAGATATGGCCCGTGAGTGTAGGAAGCACAGTTCTTTTGTTCTGAGCAAGCTGACTGTTCTGGCTATATAGGAAACACAGTAGAGTAGAAGAGTGCTGCTTTCTCTAAAGCAGAGTGTGTTTCTTGTAAGGCAAGCTAGAGTTGATTTCCCTTTCATAAACGGAGTTGAATCACATGCAGTTTCTGGTCCTAGCAGCAAAAATTGTTTTCTGGTAAGGAGATTCACTATTGTGCTCAATTGGCCTTACACAGGGCAAATAGCACTCGCGTCTTATAACAGCAAATGCAGTGTATTGGACGCAAGAGAAACTACTGTTCTTGTCAGTTTCCTAAGCAGAGTTAAATTATATATGGCCCCTGTGTGTAGGAAGCACACTTCTTTAGTTCTGAGCAAGCTGACTGTTCTGGCTATATAGGAAACACAGTAGAGTAGAAGAGTGCTGCTTTCTCAAAAGCAGAGTGTGTTTCTTGTAAGGCGAGCTGGAGTTGAATTCCCTTTCATAAACGGAGTTGAATCACATGCAGTTTCTGGTCCTCGCACCAAGAGTTGTTTTCTGGTAAGGAGAGTCACTATTGTGCTCATTTGGCCATACACAATGCAAATAGAACTCGCTTATGTTCTCAGCAAGTGCAGTGTTTTGGACGCAAGAGAAACTACTGTTCTTGTCAGTTTCCTAAGCAGAGTTGAACTAGTTATGGCCATTGTGTGTAGGAAGCACAGTTCTTTGGTTCTGAGCAAGCTGACAGTTCTGGCTCTATAGGAAACACAGTAGAGTAGAAGAGTGCTGCTTTCTCAAAAGCAGAGTGTTTTTCTTGTAAGGCGAGCCAGAGTTTAATTCCCTTTCATAAACGGAGTTGAATCACATGCAATTTCTGGTCCTAGCAGCAAGAGTTGTTTTCTGGTAAGGAGAGCCACTATTGTGCTCAATTGGCCTTACACAGTGCAAATAGCACTCGCGTCTTATCCCAGCAAATGCAGTGTATTGGACACAAGAGAAACTACTGTTCTTGTCAGTTTCCTAAGCAGAGTAGAATTAGATATGGCCCTTGTGTGTAGGAAGCACAGTTCTTTAGTTCTGAGCAAGCTGACAGTTCTGGCTATATAGGAAACACAGTAGAGTAGAAGAGTGCTGCTTTCTCTAAAGCAGAGTGTGTTTCTTGTAAGGCGAGCTAGAGTTGATTTCCTTTTCATAAACGGAGTTGAATCACATGCAGTTTCTGGTCCTAGCAGCAAAAGTTGTTTTCTGGTAATGAGATTCACTATTGTGCTTGATTGGCCTTACACAGTGCAAATAGCACTCGCGTCTTATCCCAGCAAATGCAGTGTATTGGACGCAAGAGAAACTACTGTTCTTCTCAGTTTCTTAAGCAGAGTTGAATTAGATATGGCCCTTTTGTGTAGGAAGCACAGTTCTTTAGTTCTGAGCAAGCTGACAGTTCTGGCTATATAGGAAACAGAGTAGAGTAGAAGAGTGCTGCTTTCTCTAAAGCAGAGTGTGTTTCTTGTAAGGCAAGCTAGAGTTGATTTCCCCTTCATAAACGGAGTTGAATCACATGCAGGTTCTGGTCCTAGCAACAAAAGTTGTTTTCTGGTAAGGAGAGTCACTATTGTGGTTATCCAGTGCAAAGAGAACTAGAATTGAATTCCCTTTCATAAACGGAGTTGAATCACATGCAGTTTCTGGTCCTAGCAGCAAGAGTTGTTTTCTGGTAAGGAGAGTCACTATTGTGCTCAATTGGCCATACCCAGTGCAAATAGCACTCGCGTCTGTTCCCAGCAAGTGCAGTGTATTGGACGCAAGACAAGAGACTGTTCTTTTCAGTTTCCTAAGCAGAGTTGAACTAGATATGGCCCGTGAGTGTAGGAAGCACAGTTCTTTGGTTCTGAGCAAGCTGACTGTTCTTGCTATATAGGAAACAGAGTAGAGTAGAAGAGTGCTGCTTTCTCAAAAGCAGAGTGTGTTTCTTGTAAGGCAAGCTAGAGTTTAATTCCCTTTCATAAACGGAGTTGAATCACATGCAGTTTGTGGTCCTAGCAGCAAGAGTTGTTTTCTGGTAAGGAGAGTCACTATTGTGCTCAATTGGCCATACACATTGCAAATAGCACTCGTGTCTCTTCCCAGCAAATGCAGTGTATTGGATGCAAGAGAAACTACTGTTCTTGTCAGTTTCCTAAGCAGAGCTGAATTAGATATGGCCCTTGTGTGTAGGAAGCACAGATCTTTAGTTCTGAGGAAGCTGACAGTTCTGGCTATATAGGAAACACAGTAGAGTAGAAGAGTGCTGCTTTCTCTAAAGCAGAGTGTGTTTCTTGTAAGGCGAGCTAGAGTTGATTTCCCTTTCATAAACGGAGTTGAATCACAAGCAGTTTCTGGTCCTAGCAGCAAAAGTTGTTTTCTGGTAATGAGATTCACTATTGTGCTTGATTGGCCTTACACAGTGCAAATAGCACTCGCGTCTTATCCCAGCAAATGCAGTGTATTGGACGCAAGAGAAACTACTGTTCTTCTCAGTTTCTTAAGCAGAGTTGAATTAGATATGGCCCTTTTGTGTAGGAAGCACAGTTCTTTAGTTCTGAGCAAGCTGACAGTTCTGGCTATATAGGAAACAGAGTAGAGTAGAAGAGTGCTGCTTTCTCTAAAGCAGAGTGTGTTTCTTGTAAGGCGAGCTAGAGTTGATTTCCCTTTCATAAACGGAGTTGAATCACATGCAGGTTCTGGTCCTAGCAACAAAAGTTGTTTTCTGGTAAATAGAGTCACTATTGTGCTTATCCAGTGCAAAGAGAGCTAGAATTGAATTCCCTTTCATAAACGGAGTTGAATCACATGCAGTTTCTGGTCCTAGCAGCAAGAGTTGTTTTCTGGTAAGGAGAGTCACTATTGTGTTCAATGGGCCATACCCAGTGCAAATAGCACTCGCGTCTGTTCCCAGCAAGTGCAGTGTATTGGACGCAAGACAAGAGAATGTTCTTTTCAGTTTCCTAAGCAGAGTTGAACTAGATATGGCCCGTGAGTGTAGGAAGCACAGTTCTTTGGTTCTGAGCAAGCTGACTGTTCTGGCTATATAGGAAACAGAGTAGAGTAGAAGAGTGCTGCTTTCTCAAAAGCAGAGTGTGTTTCTTGTAAGGCAAGCTAGTGTTTAATTCCATTTCATAAACGGAGTTGAATCACATGCAGTTTGTGGTCCTAGCAGCAAGAGTTGTTTTCTGGTAAGGAGAGTCACTATTGTGCTCAATTGGCCATACACTTTGCAAATAGCACTCGCGTCTCTTCCCAGCAAATGCAGTGTATTGGACGCAAGAGAAACTACTGTTTTTGTCAGTTTACTAAGCAGAGTTGAATTAGATATGGCTCTTGTGTGTAGTAAGTACAGTTTTTTAGTTCTGAGCAAGCTGACAGTTCTGGCTATATAGGAAACACAGTAGAGTAGAAGAGTGCTGCTTTCTCTAAAGCAGAGTGTGTTTCTTGTAAGGCGAGCTAGAGTTGATTTCCCTTTCATAAACGGAGTTGAATCACATGCAGTTTCTGGTCCTAGCAGCAAAAGTTGTTTTCTGGTAAGGAGAGTCACTATTGTGCTTATCCAGTGCAAATAGAGCTAGAATTGAATTCCCTTTCATAAACGGAGTTGAATCACATGCAGTTTCTGGTCCTAGCAGCAAGAGTTGTTTTCTGGTAAGGAGATTCACTATTGTGCTCAATTGGCCTTACACAGTGCAAATAGCACTCGCGTCTTATCCCAGCAAATGCAGTGTATTGGACGCAAGAGAAACTACGGTTCTTGTCAGTTTCCTAAGCAGAGTTGAATTAGATATGGCCCTTGTGTGTAGGAAGCACACTTCTTTAGTTCTGAGCAAGCTGACTGTTCTGGCTATATAGGAAACACAGTAGAGTAGAAGAGTGCTGCTTTCTCAAAAGCAGAGTGTGTTTCTTGTAAGGCAAGCTAGAGTTGAATTACCTTTCATAAACGGAGTTGAATCACATGCAGTTTCTGGTCGTAGCAGCAGGAGTTGTTTTCTGGTAAGGAGAGTCACTATTGTGCTCATTTGGCCATACACAATGCAAATAGCACTCGCTTCTGTTCTCAGCAAGTGCAGTGTATTGGACGCAAGAGAAACTACTGTTCTTGTCAGTTTCCTAAGCAGAGTTGAATTAGATATGGCCCTTGTGTGTAGGAAGCACAGTTCTTTAGTTCTGAGCAAGCTGACAGATCTGGCTATATAGGAAACACAGTAGAGTAGAAGAGTGCTGCTTTCTCTAAAGCAGATTGTGTCTCTTTTAAGGCGAGCTAGAGTTGATTTCTCTTTCATAAACGGAGTTGAATCACATGCAGTTTCTGGTCCTAGCAACAAAAGATGTTTTCTGGTAAGGAGAGTCACTATTGTGCTTATCCAGTGCAAATAGAGCTAGAGTTGTATTCCCTTTCATAAACGGAGTTGAATCACATGCAGTTTCTGGTCCTAGCATCAAGAGTTGTTTTCTGGTAAGGAGAGTCACTATTGTGCTCATTTGGCCATACCCAGTGCAAATAGCACTCGCGTCTGTTCCCAGCAAGTGCAGTGTATTGGACGCAAGACAAGAGACTGTTCTTTTCAGTTTCCTAAGCAGAGTTGAACTAGATATGGCCCGTGAGTGTAGGAAGTACAGTTCTTTGGTTCTGAGCAAGCTGACTGTTCTGGCTATATAGGAAACAGAGTAGAGTAGAAGAGTGCTGCCTACTCTAAAGCAGAGTATGTTTCTTGTAAGGCGAGCTAGAGTTGATTTCCCTTTCATAAACGGAGTTGAATCACATGCAGTTTCTGGTCCTAGCAACAAAAGTTGTTTTCTCATAAGGAGAGTCACTATTGTGCTCATTTGGCCATACACAATGCAAATAGCACTCGCTTCTGTTCTCAGCAAGTGCAGTGTATTGGACGCAAGAGAAACTACTGTTCTTGTCAGTTTCCTAAGCAGAGTTGAAAGGTTATGGCCATTGTGTGTAGGAAGCACAGTTCTTTGGTTCTGAGCAAGCTGACTGTTCTGGCTCTGTAGGAAACACAGTAGAGTAGAAGAGTGCTGTTTTCTCTAAAGCAGAGTGTGTTTCTTATAAGACGAGCTAGAGTTAATTTCCCTTTCATAAACGGAGTTGAATCACATGCAGTTTCTCGTCCTAGCAGCAAAAGTTGTTTTCTGGTAAGGAGATTCACTATTGTGCTCAATTGGCCTTACACAGTACAAATAGCACTCGCGTCTGTTCCCAGCAAATGCAGTGTATTGGACGCAAGAGAAACTACTGTTCTTGTCAGTTTCCTAAGCAGAGTTGAATTAGATATGGCCCTTGTGTGTAGGAAGCACAGTTCTTTAGTTCTGAGCAAGCTGACAGTTCTGGCTATATAGGAAACACAGTAGAGTAGAAGAGTGCTGCTTTCTCTAAAGCAGAGTGTGTTTCTTGTAAGGCGAGCTAGAGTTGATTTCCCTTTCATAAACGGAGTTGAATCACATGCAGATTCTGGTCCTAGCAACAAAAGTTGTTTTCTGGTAAGGAGAGTCACTATTGTGCTTATCCAGTGCAAAGAGAGCTAGAATTGAATTCCCTTTCATAAACGGAGTTGAATCACATGCAGTTTCTGGTCCTAGCAGCAAGAGTTGTTTTCTGGTAAGGAGAGTCACTATTGTGTTCAATGGGCCATACCCAGTGCAAATAGCACTCGCGTCTGTTCCCAGCAAGTGCAGTGTATTGGACGCATACAAGAGACTGCTCTTTTCAGTTTCCTAAGCAGAGTAGAACTAGATATGGCCCGTGAGTGTAGGAAGCACAGTTCTTTTGTTCTGAGCAAGCTGACTGTTCTGGCTATATAGGAAACACAGTAGAGTAGAAGAGTGCTGCTTTCTCTAAAGCAGAGTGTGTTTCTTGTAAGGCGAGCTAGAGTTGATTTCCCTTTCATAAACGGAGTTGAATCACATGCAGATTCTGGTCCTTGCAACAAAAGTTGTTTTCTGGTAAGGAGAGTCACTATTGTGCTTATCCAGTGCAAAGAGAGCTAGAATTGAATTCCCTTTCATAAACGGAGTTGAATCACATGCAGTTTCTGGTCCTAGCAGCAAGAGTTGTTTTCTGGTAAGGAGAGTCACTATTGTGTTCAATGGGCCATACCCAGTGCAAATAGCACTCGCGTCTGTTCCCAGCAAGTGCAGTGTATTGGACGCATACAAGAGACTGCTCTTTTCAGTTTCCTAAGCAGAGTAGAACTAGATATGGCCCGTGAGTGTAGGAAGCACAGTTCTTTTGTTCTGAGCAAGCTGACTGTTCTGGCTATATAGGAAACACAGTAGAGTAGAAGAGTGCTGCTTTCTCTAAAGCAGAGTGTGTTTCTTGTAAGGCAAGCTAGAGTTGATTTCCCTTTCATAAACGGAGTTGAATCACATGCAGTTTCTGGTCCTAGCAGCAAAAATTGTTTTCTGGTAAGGAGATTCACTATTGTGCTCAATTGGCCTTACACAGGGCAAATAGCACTCGCGTCTTATAACAGCAAATGCAGTGTATTGGACGCAAGAGAAACTACTGTTCTTGTCAGTTTCCTAAGCAGAGTTAAATTATATATGGCCCCTGTGTGTAGGAAGCACAGTTCTTTAGTTCTGAGCAAGCTGACAGTTCTGGCTATATAGGAAACACAGTAGAGTAGAAGAGTGCTGCTTTCTCTAAAGCAGAGTGTGTTTCTTGTAAGGCGAGCTAGAGTTGATTTCCCTTTCATAAACGGAGTTGAATCACATTCAGATTCTGGTCCTAGCAACAAAAGTTGTTTTCTGGTAAGGAGATTCACTATTGTGCTCAATTGTCCATACATATTGCAAATAGCACTCGCGTCTGTTCCCAGCAAATGCAGTGTATTGGACGCAAGAGAAACTACTGTTCTTGTCAGTTTCCTAAGCAGAGTTGAATTAGATATGGCCCTTGTGTGTAGGAAGCACAGTTCTTTAGTTTTGAGCAAGCTGACAGTTCTGGCTATATAGGAAACACAGTAGAGTAGAAGAGTGCTGCTTACTCTAAAGCAGAGTGTGTTTCTTGTAAGGAGAGCTAGAGTTGATTTCCCTTTCATAAACGGAGTTGAATCACATGCAGATTCTGTTCCTAGCAACAAAAGTTGTTTTCTGGTAAGGAGAGTCACTATTGTGCTTATCCAGTGCAAATAGAGCTAGAATTGAATTCCCTTTCATAAACGGAGTTGAAACACATGCAGTTTCTGGTCCTAGCAGCAAGAGTTGTTTTCTGGTAAGGAGAGTCACTATTGTGCTCAATTGGCCATACCCAGTGCAAATAGCACTCGCGTCTGTTCCCAGCAAGTGCAGTGTGTTGGATGCAAGACAAGAGACTGTTCTTTTCAGTTTCCTAAGCAGAGTTGAACTAGATATCGCCCGTGAGTGTATGAAGCACAGTTCTTTGGTTCTGAGCAAGCTGACTGTTCTGGCTATATAGGAAACAGAGTAGAGTAGAAGAGTGCTGCTTTCTCAAAAGCAGAGTGTGTTTCTTGTAAGGCAAGCTAGAGTTGAATTCCCTTTCATAAACGGAGTTGAATCACATGAAGTTTCTGGTCGTAGCAGCAAGAGTTGTTTTCTGGTAAGGAGAGTCACTATTGTGCTCATTTGGCCATACACAATGCAAATAGCACTCGCTTCTGTTCTCAGCAAGTGCAGTGTATTGGACGCAAGAGAAACTACTGTTCTTGTCAGTTTCCTAAGCAGAGTTGAAGTAGATATGGCCCTTGAGTGTAGGAAGCACAGTTCTTTAGTTCTGAGCAAGCTGACAGATCTGGCTATATAGGAAACACAGTAGAGCAGAAGAGTGCTGCTTTCTCTAAAGCAGAGTGTGTTTCTTGTAAGGCGAGCTAGAGTTGATTTCCCTTTCATAAACGGAGTTGAATCACATGCAGTTTCTGGTCCTAGCAACAAAAGATGTTTTCTGGTAAGGAGAGTCACTATTGTGCTTATCCAGTGCAAATAGAGCTAGAGTTGTATTCCCTTTCTTAAACGGAGTTGAATCACATGCAGTTTCTGGTCCTAGCAGCAAAAGTTGTTTTCTGGTAATGAGATTCACTATTGTGCTTGATTGGCCTTACACAGTGCAAATAGCACTCGCGTCTTATCCCAGGAAATGCAGTGTATTGGACGCAAGAGAAACTACTGTTTTTGTCAGTTTCTTAAGCAGAGTTGAATTAGATATGGCCCTTTTGTGTAGGAAGCACAGTTCTTTAGTTCTGAGCAAGCTGACAGTTCTGGCTATATAGGAAACAGAGTAGAGTAGAAGAGTGCTGCTTTCTCTAAAGCAGAGTGTGTTTCTTGTAAGGCGAGCTAGAGTTGATTTCCCTTTCATAAATGGAGTTGAATCACATGCAGGTTCTGGTCCTAGCAACAAAAGTTGTTTTCTGGTAAGGAGAGTCACTATTGTGCTTATCCAGTGCAAGGAGAGCTAGAATTGAATTCCCTTTCATAAACGGAGTTGAATCACATGCAGTTTCTGGTCCTAGCAGCAAGAGTTGTTTTCTGGTAAGGAGAGTCACTATTGTGTTCAATGGGCCATACCCAGTGCAAATAGCACTCGCGTCTGTTCCCAGCAAGTGCAGTGTATTGTACGCAAGACAAGAGACTGTTCTTTTCAGTTTCCTAAGCAGAGTTGAACTAGATATGGCCCGTGAGTGTAGGAAGCACAGTTCTTTGGTTCTGAGCAAGCTGACTGTTCTGGCTATATAGGAAACAGAGTAGAGTAGACGAGTGCTGCTTTCTCAAAAGCAGAGTGTGTTTCTTGTAAGGCAAGCTAGTGTTTAATTCCATTTCATAAACGGAGTTGAATCACATGCAGTTTGTGGTCCTAGCAGCAAGAGTTGTTTTCTGGTAAGGAGAGTCACTATTGTGCTCAATTGGCCATACACATTGCAAATAGCACTCGCGTCTCTTCCCAGCAAATGCAGTGTATTGGACGCAAGAGAAACTACTGTTTTTGTCAGTTTACTAAGCAGAGTTGAATTCGATATGGCTCTTGTGTGTAGGAAGTACAGTTTTTTAGTTCTGAGCAAGCTGACAGTTCTGGCTATATAGGAAACACAGTAGAGTAGAAGAGTGCTGCTTTCTCTAAAGCAGAGTGTGTTTCTTGTAAGGTGAGCTAGAGTTGATTTCCCTTTCATAAACGGAGTTGAATCACATGCAGTTTCTGGTCCTAGCAGCAAAAGTTGTTTTATGGTAAGGAGAGTCACTATTGTGCTTATCCAGTGCAAATAGAGCTAGAATTGAATTCCCTTTCATAAACGGAGTTGAATCACATGCAGTTTCTGGTCCTAGCAGCAAGAGTTGTTTTCTGGTAAGGAGATTCACTATTGTGCTCAATTGGCCTTACACAGTGCAAATAGCACTCGTGTCTTATCCCAGCAAATGCAGTGTATTGGACGCAAGAGAAACTACGGTTCTTGTCAGTTTCCTAAGCAGAGTTGAATTAGATATGGCCCTTGTGTGTAGGAAGCACACTTCTTTAGTTCTGAGCAAGCTGACTGTTCTGGCTATATAGGAAACACAGTAGAGTAGAAGAGTGCTGCTTTCTCAAAAGCAGAGTGTGTTTCTTGTAAGGCAAGCTAGAGTTGAATTACCTTTCATAAACGGAGTTGAATCACATGCAGTTTCTGGTCCTAGCAGCAAGAGTTGTTTTCTGGTAAGGAGAGTCACTATTGTGCTCATTTGGCCATACACAATGCAAATAGCACTCGCTTCTGTTCTCAGCAAGTGCAGTGTATTGGACGCAAGAGAAACTACTGTTCTTGTCAGTTTCCTAAGCAGAGTTGAATTAGATATGGCCCTTGTGTGTAGGAAGCACAGTTCTTTAGTTCTGAGCAAGCTGACAGTTCTGGGTATATAGGAAACACAGTAGAGTAGAAGAGTGCTGCTTTCTCTAAAGCAGAGTGTGTTTCTTGTAAGGCGAGCTAGAGTTGATTTCCCTTTCATAAACGGAGTTGAATCACATGCAGTTTCTGGTCCTAGCAACAAAAGGTATTTTCTGGTAAGGAGAGTTACTATTGTGCTTATCCATTGCAAATAGAGCTAGAGTTGTATTCCCTTTCATAAACGGAGTTGAATCACATGCAGTTTCTGGTCCTAGCATCAAGAGTTGTTTTCTGGTAAGGAGAGTCACTATTGAGCTCATTTGGCCATACCCAGTGCAAATAGCACTCGCGTCTGTTCCCAGCAAGTGCAGTGTATTGGACGCAAGACAAGAGACTGTTCTTTTCAGTTTCCTAAGCAGAGTTGAACTAGATATGGCCCTTGTGTTGGAAGCACAGTTCTTTAGTTCTGAGCAAGCTGACTGTTCTGGCTATATAGGAAACAGAGTAGAGTAGAAGAGTGCTGCTTTCTCTAAAGCAGAGTGTGTTTTTTGTAAGGCGAGCTAGAGTTGATTTCCCTTTCATAAACGGAGTTGAATCACATGCAGTTTCTGGTCCTAGCAACAAAAGTTGTTTTCTGGTAAGGAGAGACACTATTGTGCTCATTTGGACATACACAATGCAAATAGCACTCGCTTCTGTTCTTAGCAAGTGCAGTGAATTGGATGCAAGAGAAACTACTGTTCTTGTCAGTTTCCTAAGCAGAATTGAACTAGTTATGGCCATTGTGTGTAGGAAGCACAGTTCTTTGGTTCTGAGCAAGCTGACTGTTCTGGCTCTATAGGAAACACAGTAGAGTAGAAGAGTGCTGCTTTCTCAAAAGCAGAGTTTGTTTCTTGTAAGGCGAGCCAGAGTTTAATTCCCTTTCATAAACGGAGTTGAATCACATGCAATTTCTGGTCCTAGCAGCAAGAGTTGTTTTCTGGTAAGGAGATACACTATTGTGCTCAATTGACCATACACATTGCAAATAGCACTCGCGTCTCTTCCCAGCAAATGCAGTGTATTGGACGCAAGAGAAACTACTGTTCTTGTCAGTTTCCTAAGCAGAGTTGAATTAGATATGGCCCTTGTGTGTAGGAAGCACAGTTCTTTAGTTCTGAGCAAGCTGACATTACTGGCTATATAGGAAACACAGTAGAGTAGAAGAGTGCTGCTTTCTCTAAAGCAGAGTGTGTTTCTTGTAAGGCGAGCTAGAGTTGATTTCCCTTTCATAAACGGAGTTGAATCACATGCAGTTTCTGGTCCTAGGAGCAAAAGTTGTTTTCTGGTAAGGAGATTCACTATTGTGCTCAATTGGCCTTACACAGTGCAAATAGCACTCGCGTCTGTTCCCAGCAAATGCAGTGTATTGGACGCAAGAGAAACTACTGTTCTTGTCAGTTTCCTAAGCAGAGTTGAATTAGATATGGCCCTTGTGTGTAGGAAGCACAATTCTTTAGTTCTGAGCAAACTGACAGTTCTGGCTATATAGGAAACACAGTAGAGTAGAAGAGTGCTGCTTTCTCTAAAGCAGAGTGTGTTTCTTGTAAGGCGAGCTAGAGTTGATTTCCCTTTCATAAACGGAGTTGAATCACATGCAGATTCTGGTCCTAGCAACAAAAGTTGTTTTCTGGTAAGGAGATTCACTATTGTGCTCAATTGTCCATACATATTGCAAATAGCACTCGCGTCTGTTCCCAGCAAATGCAGTGTATTGGACGCAAGAGAAAGTACTGTTCTTGTCAGTTTCCTAAGCAGAGTTGAATTAGATATGGCCCTTGTGTGTAGGAAGCACAGTTCTTAAGTTTTGAGCAAGCTGACAGTTCTGGCTATATAGGAAACACAGTAGAGTAGAAGAGTGCTGCTTACTCTAAAGCAGAGTGTGTTTCTTGTAAGGAGAGCTAGAGTTGATTTCACTTTCATAAACGGAGTTGAATCACATGCAGATTCTGTTCCTAGCAACAAAAGTTGTTTTCTGGTAAGGAGAGTCACTATTGTGCTTATCCAGTGCAAATAGAGCTAGAATTGAATTCCCTTTCATAAACGGAGTTGAATCACATGCAGTTTCTGGACCTAGCAGCAAGAGTTGTTTTCTGGTAAGGAGAGTCACTATTGTTCTCAATTGGCCATACCCAGGGCAAATAGCACTCGCGTCTGTTCCCAGCAAGTGCAGTGTATTGGATGCAAGACAAGACACTGTTCTTTTCAGTTTCCTAAGCAGAGTTGAACTAGATATCGCCCGTGAGTGTATGAAGCACAGTTCTTTGGTTCTGAGCAAGCTGACTGTTCTGGCTATATAGGAAACAGAGTAGAGTAGAAGAGTGCTGCTTTCTCAAAAGCAGAGTTTGTTTCTTGTAAGGCAAGCTAGAGTTGAATTCCCTTTCATAAACGGAGTTGAATCACATGCAGTTTCTGGTCGTAGCAGCAAGAGTTGTTTTCTGGTAAGGAGAGTCACTATTGTGCTCATTTGGCCATACACAATGCAAATAGCACTCGCTTCTGTTCTCAGCAAGTGCAGAGTATTGGACGCAAGAGAAACTACTGTTCTTGTCAGTTTCCTAAGCAAAGTTGAAGTAGATATGGCCCTTGTGTGTAGGAAGCACAGTTCTTTAGTTCTGAGCAAGCTGACAGATCTGGCTATATAGGAAACAGAGTAGAGTAGAAGAGTGCTGCTTTCTCTAGAGCAGAGTGTGTTTCTTGTAAGGCGAGCTAGAGTTGATTTCCCTTTCATAAATGGAGTTGAATCACATGCAGGTTCTGGTCCTAGCAACAAAAGTTGTTTTCTGGTAAGGAGAGTCACTATTGTGCTTATCCAGTGCAAGGAGAGCTAGAATTGAATTCCCTTTCATAAACGGAGTTGAATCACATGCAGTTTCTGGTCCTAGCAGCAAGAGTTGTTTTCTGGTAAGGAGAGTCACTATTGTGTTCAATGGGCCATACCCAGTGCAAATAGCACTCGCGTCTGTTCCCAGCAAGTGCAGTGTATTGGACGCAAGACAAGAGACTGTTCTTTTCAGTTTCCTAAGCAGAGTTGAACTAGATATGGCCCGTGAGTGTAGGAAGCACAGTTCTTTGGTTCTGAGCAAGCTGACTGTTCTGGCTATATAGGAAACAGAGTAGAGTAGAAGAGTGCTGCTTTCTCAAAAGCAGAGTGTGTTTCTTGTAAGCCAAGCTAGTGTTTAATTCCATTTCATAAACGGAGTTGAATCACATGCAGTTTGTGGTCCTAGCAGCAAGAGTTGTTTTCTGGTAAGGAGAGTCACTATTGTGCTCAATTGGCCATACACATTGCAAATAGCACTCGCGTCTCTTCCCAGCAAATGCAGTGTATTGGACGCAAGAGAAACTACTGTTTTTGTCAGTTTACTAAGCAGAGTTGAATTCGATATGGCTCTTGTGTGTAGGAAGTACAGTTTTTTAGTTCTGAGCAAGCTGACAGTTCTGGCTATATAGGAAACACAGTAGAGTAGAAGAGTGCTGCTTTCTCTAAAGCAGAGTGTGTTTCTTGTAAGGTGAGCTAGAGTTGATTTCCCTTTCATAAACGGAGTTGAATCACATGCAGTTTCTGGTCCTAGCAGCAAAAGTTGTTTTATGGTAAGGAGAGTCACTATTGTGCTTATCCAGTGCAAATAGAGCTAGAATTGAATTCCCTTTTATAAACGGAGTTGAATCACATGCAGTTTCTGGTCCTAGCAGGAAGAGTTGTTTTCTGGTAAGGAGATTCACTATTGTGCTCAATTGTCCATACATATTGCAAATAGCACTCGCGTCTGTTCCCAGCAAATGCAGTGTATTGGACGCAAGAGAAACTACTGTTCTTGTCAGTTTCCTAAGCAGAGTTGAATTAGATATGGCCCTTGTGTGTAGGAAGCACAGTTCTTTAGTTTTGAGCAAGCTGACAGTTCTGGCTATATAGGAAACACAGTAGAGTAGAAGAGTGCTGCTTACTCTAAAGCAGAGTGTGTTTCTTGTAAGGAGAGCTAGAGTTGATTTCCCTTTCATAAACGGAGTTGAATCACATGCAGATTCTGTTCCTAGCAACAAAAGTTGTTTTCTGGTAAGGAGAGTCACTATTGTGCTTATCCAGTGCAAATAGAGCTAGAATTGAATTCCTTTTCATAAACGGAGTTGAATAACATGCAGTTTCTGGTCCTAGCAGCAAGAGTTGTTTTCTGGTAAGGAGAGTCACTATTGTGCTCAATTGGCCATACCCAGTGCAAGTAGCACTCGCGTCTGTTCCCAGCAAGTGCAGTGTATTGGATGCAAGACAAGAGACTGTTCTTTTCAGTTTCCTAAGCAGAGTTGAACTAGATATCGCCCGTGAGTGTATGAAGCACAGTTCTTTGGTTCTGAGCAAGCTGACTGTTCTGTCTATATAGGAAACAGAGTAGAGTAGAAGAGTGCTGCTTTCTCAAAAGCAGAGTGTGTTTCTTGTAAGGCAAGCTAGAGTTGAATTCCCTTTCATAAACGGAGTTGAATCACATGCAGTTTCTGGTCGTAGCAGCAAGAGTTGTTTTCTGGTAAGGAGAGTCACTATTGTGCTCATTTGGCCATACACAATGCAAATAGCACTCGCTTCTGTTCTCAGCAAGTGCAGTGTATTGGACGCAAGAGAAACTACTGTTCTTGTCAGTTTCCTAAGCAGAGTTGAAGTAGATATGGCCCTTGTGTGTAGGAAGCACAGTTCTTTAGTTCTGAGCAAGCTGACAGATCTGGCTATATAGAAAACACAGTAGAGTAGAAGAGTGCTGCTTTCTCTAAAGCAGAGTGTGTTTCTTGTAAGGCGAGCTAGAGTTCATTTCCCTTTCATAAACGAAGTTGAATCACATGCAGTTTCTGGTCCTAGTAACAAAAGATGTTTTCTGGTAAGGAGAGTCACTATTGTGCTTGATTGGCCTTACACAGTGCAAAAGGCACTCGCGTCTTATCCCAGGAAATGCAGTGTATTGGACGCAAGAGAAACTACTGTTTTTGTCAGTTTCTTAAGCAGAGTTGAATTAGATATGGCCCTTTTGTGTAGGAAGCACAGTTCTTTAGTTCTGAGCAAGCTGACAGTTCTGGCTATATAGGAAACAGAGTAGAGTAGAAGAGTGCTGCTTTCTCTAAAGCAGAGTGTGTTTCTTGTAAGGCGAGCTAGAGTTGATTTCCCTTTCATAAATGGAGTTGAATCACATGCAGGTTCTGGTCCTAGCAACAAAAGTTGTTTTCTGGTAATGAGTCACTATTGTGCTTATCCAGTGCAAGGAGAGCTAGAATTGAATTCCCTTTCATAAACGGAGTTGAATCACATGCAGTTTCTGGTCCTAGCAGCAAGAGTTGTTTTCTGGTAAGGAGAGTCACTATTGTGTTCAATGGGCCATACCCAGTGCAAATAGCACTCGCGTCTGTTCCCAGCAAGTGCAGTGTATTGGACGCAAGACAAGAGACTGTTCTTTTCAGTTTCCTAAGCAGAGTTGAACTAGATATGGCCCGTGAGTGTAGGAAGCACAGTTCTTTGGTTCTGAGCGGGCTGACTGTTCTGGCTATATAGGAAACAGAGTAGAGTAGAAGAGTGCTGCTTTCTCAAAAGCAGAGTGTGTTTCTTGTAAGGCAAGCTAGTGTTTAATTCCATTTCATAAACGGAGTTGAATCACATGCAGTTTGTGGACCTAGCAGCAAGAGTTGTTTTCTGGTAAGGAGAGTCACTATTGTGCTCAATTGGCCATACACATTGCAAATAGCACTCGCGTCTCTTCCCAGCAAATGCAGTGTATTGGACGCAAGAGAAACTACTGTTTTTGTCAGTTTACTAAGCAGAGTTGAATTCGATATGGCTCTTGTGTGTAGGAAGTACAGTTTTTTAGTTCTGAGCAAGCTGACAGTTCTGGCTATATAGGAAACACAGTAGAGTAGAAGAGTGCTGCTTTCTCTAAAGCAGAGTGTGTTTCTTGTAAGGTGAGCTAGAGTTGATTTCCCTTTCATAAACGGAGTTGAATCACATGCAGTTTCTGGTCCTAGCAGCAAAAGTTGTTTTATGGTAAGGAGAGTCACTATTGTGCTTATCCAGTGCAAATAGAGCTAGAATTGAATTCCCTTTCATAAACGGAGTTGAATCACATGCAGTTTCTGGTCCTAGCAGCAAGAGTTGTTTTCTGGTAAAGAGATTCACTATTGTGCTCAATTGGCCTTACACAGTGCAAATAGCACTCGCGTCTTATCCCAGCAAATGCAGTGTATTGGACGCAAGAGAAACTACTGTTCTTGTCAGTTTCCTAAGCAGAGTTGAATTAGATATGGCCCTTGTGTGTAGGAAGCACACTTCTTTAGTTCTGAGCAAGCTGACTGTTCTGGCTATATAGGAAACACAGTAGAGTAGAAGAGTGCTGCTTTCTCAAAAGCAGAGTGTGTTTCTTGTAAGGCAAGCTAGAGTTGAATTACCTTTCATAAACGGAGTTGAATCACATGCAGTTTCTGGTACTAGCAGCAAGAGTTGTTTTCTGGTAAGGAGAGTCACTATTGTGCTCATTTGGCCATACACAATGCAAATAGCACTCGCTTCTGTTCTCAGCAAGTGCAGTGTATTGGACGCAAGAGAAACTACTGTTCTTGTCAGTTTCCTAAGCAGAGTTGAATTAGATATGGCCCTTGTGTGTAGGAAGCACAGTTCTTTAGTTCTGAGTAAGCTGACAGATCTGGCTATATAGGAAACACAGTAGAGTAGAAGAGTGCTGCTTTCTCTAAAGCAGAGTGTGTTTCTTGTAAGGCGAGCTAGAGTTGATTTCCGTTTCATAAACGGAGTTGAATCACATGCAGTTTCTGGTCCTAGCAACAAAAGGTATTTTCTGGTAAGGAGAGTCACTATTGTGCTTATCCAGTGCAAATAGAGCTAGAGTTGTATTCCCTTTCATAAACGGAGTTGAATCACATGCAGTTTCTGGTCCTAGCATCAAGAGTTGTTTTCTGGTAAGGAGAGTCACTATTGAGCTCATTCGGCCATACGCAGTGCAAATAGCACTCGCGTCTGTTCCCAGCAAGTGCAGTGTATTGGACGCAAGACAAGAGACTGTTCTTTTCAGTTTCCTAAGCAGAGTTGAACTAGATATGGCCCTTGTGTTGGAAGCACAGTTCTTTAGTTCTGAGCAAGCTGACAGTTCTGGCTATATAGGAAACACAGTAGAGTAGAAGAGTGCTGCTTTCTCTAAAGCAGAGTGTGTTTTTTGTAAGGCGAGCTAGAGTTGATTTCCCTTTCATAAACGGAGTTGAATCACATGCAGTTTCTGGTCCTAGCAACAAAAGTTGTTTTCTGGTAAGGAGAGTCACTATTGTGCTCATTTGGACATACACAATGCAAATAGCACTCGCTTCTGTTCTCAGCAAGTGCAGTGAATTGGTTGCAAGAGAAACTACTGTTCTTGTCAGTTTCCTAAGCAGAGTTGAACTAGTTATGGCCATTGTGTGTAGGAAGCACAGTTCTTTGGTTCTGAGCAAGCTGACTGTTCTGGCTCTATAGGAAACACAGTAGAGTAGAAGAGTGCTGCTTTCTCAAAAGCAGAGTTTGTTTCTTGTAAGGCGAGCCAGAGTTTAATTCCCTTTCATAAACGGAGTTGAATCACATGCAATTTCTGGTCCTAGCAGCAAGAGTTGTTTTCTGGTAAGGAGATACACTATTGTGCTCAATTGACCATACACATTGCAAATAGCACTCGCGTCTCTTCCCAGCAAATGCAGTGTATTGGACGCAAGAGAAACTACTGTTCTTGTCAGTTTCCTAAGCAGAGTTGAATTAGATATGGCCCTTGTGTGTAGGAAGCACAGTTCTTTAGTTCTGAGCAAGCTGACATTACTGGCTATATAGGAAACACAGTAGAGTAGAAGAGTGCTGCTTTCTCTAAAGCAGAGTGTGTTTCTTGTAAGGCGAGCTAGAGTTGATTTCCCTTTCATAAACGGAGTTGAATCACATGCAGTTTCTGGTCCTAGCAGCAAAAGTTGTTTTCTGGTAAGGAGATTCACTATTGTGCTCAATTGGCCTTACACAGTGCAAATAGCACTCGCGTCTGTTCCCAGCAAATGCAGTGTATTGGACGCAAGAGAAACTACTCTTCTTGTCAGTTTCCTAAGCAGAGTTGAATTAGATATGGCCCTTGTGTGTAGGAAGCACAGTTCTTTAGTTCTGAGCAAGCTGACAGTTCTGGCTATATAGGAAACACAGTAGAGTAGAAGAGTGCTGCTTTCTCTAAAGCAGAGTGTGTTTCTTGTAAGGCGAGCTAGAGTTGATTTCCCTTTCATAAACGGAGTTGAATCACATGCAGATTCTATTCCTAGCAACAAAAGTTGTTTTCTGGTAAGGAGATTCACTATTGTGCTCAATTGTCCATACATATTGCAAATAGCACTCGCGTCTGTTCCCAGCAAATGCAGTGTATTGGACGCAAGAGAAACTACTGTTCTTGTCAGTTTCCTAAGCAGAGTTGAATTAGATATGGCCCTTGTGTGTAGGAAGCACAGTTCTTTAGTTTTGAGCAAGCTGACAGTTCTGGCTATATAGGAAACACAGTAGAGTAGAAGAGTGCTGCTTACTCTAAAGCAGAGTGTGTTTCTTGTAAGGAGAGCTAGAGTTGATTTCCCTTTCATAAACGGAGTTGAATCACATGCAGATTCTGTTCCTAGCAACAAAAGTTGTTTTCTGGTAAGGAGAGTCACTATTGTGCTTATCCAGTGCAAATAGAGCTAGAATTGAATTCCCTTTCATAAACGGAGTTGAATCACATGCAGTTTCTGGTCCTAGCAGCAAGAGTTGTTTTCTGGTAAGGAGAGTCACTATTGTGCTCAATTGACCATACCTAGTGCAAATAGCACTCGCGTCTGTTCCCAGCAAGTGCAGTGTATTGGATGCAAGACAAGACACTGTTCTTTTCAGTTTCCTAAGCAGAGTTGAACTAGATATCGCCCGTGAGTGTATGAAGCACAGTTCTTTGGTTCTGAGAAAGCTGACTGTTCTGGCTATATAGGAAACAGAGTAGAGTAGAAGAGTGCTGCTTTCTCAAAAGCAGAGTGTGTTTCTTGTAAGGCAAGCTAGAGTTGAATTCCCTTTCATAAACGGAGTTGAATCACATGCAGTTTCTGGTCGTAGCAGCAAGAGTTGTTTTCTGGTAAGGAGAGTCACTATTGTGCTCATTTGGCCATACACAATGCAAATAGCACTCGCTTCTGTTCTCAGCAAGTGCAGTGTATTGGACGCAAGAGAAACTACTGTTCTTGTCAGTTTCCTAAGCAGATTTGAAGTAGATATGGCCCTTGTGTGTAGGAAGCACAGTTCTTTAGTTCTGAGCAAGCTGACAGATCTGGCTATATAGGAAACACAGTAGAGTAGAAGAGTGCTGCTTTCTCTAAAGCAGAGTGTGTTTCTTGTAAGGCGAGCTAGAGTTAATTTCCCTTTCATAAACCGAGTTGAATCACATGCAGTTTCTGGTCCTAGCAACAAAAGATGTTTTCTGGTAAGGAGAGTCACTATTGTGCTTATCCAGTGCAAATAGAGCTAGAGTTGTATTCCCTTTCATAAACGGAGTTGAATCACATGCAGTTTCTGGTCCTAGCAGCAAAAGTTGTTTTCTGGTAATGAGATTCACTATTGTGCTTGATTGGCCTTACACAGTGCAAATAGCACTCGCGTCTTATCCCAGGAAATGCAGTGTATTGGACGCAAGAGAAACTACTGTTTTTGTCAGTTTCTTAAGCAGAGTTGAATTAGATATGGCCCTTTTGTGTAGGAAGCACAGTTCTTTAGTTCTGAGCAAGCTGACAGTTCTGGCTATATAGGAACCAGAGTAGAGTAGAAGAGTGCTGCTTTCTCTAAAGCAGAGTGTGTTTCTTGTAAGGCGAGCTAGAGTTGATTTCCCTTTCATAAATGGAGTTGAATCACATGCAGGTTCTGGTCCTAGCAACAAAAGTTGTTTTCTGGTAAGGAGAGTCACTATTGTGCTTATCCAGTGCAAGGAGAGCTAGAATTGAATTCCCTTTCATAAACGGAGTTGAATCACATGCAGTTTCTGGTCCTAGCAGCAAGAGTTGTTTTCTGGTAAGGAGAGTCTCTATTGTGTTCAATGGGCCATACCCAGTGCAAATAGCACTCGCGTCTGTTCCCAGCAAGTGCAGTGTATTGGACGCAAGACAAGAGACTGTTCTTTTCAGTTTCCTAAGCAGAGTTGAACTAGATATGGCCCGTGAGTGTAGGAAGCACAGTTCTTTGGTTCTGAGCAAGCTGACTGTTCTGGCTATATAGGAAACAGAGTAGAGTAGAAGAGTGCTGCTTTCTCAAAAGCAGAGTGTGTTTCTTGTAAGGCAAGCTAGTGTTTAATTCCATTTCATAAACGGAGTTGAATCACATGCAGTTTGTGGTCCTAGCAGCAAGAGTTGTTTTCTGGTAAGGAGAGTCACTATTGTGCTCAATTGGCCATACACATTGCAAATAGCACTCGCGTCTCTTCCCAGCAAATGCAGTGTATTGGACGCAAGAGAAACTACTGTTTTTGTCAGTTTACTAAGCAGAGTTGAATTCGATATGGCTCTTGTGTGTAGGAAGTACAGTTTTTTAGTTCTGAGCAAGCTGACAGTTCTGGCTATATAGGAAACACAGTAGAGTAGAAGAGTGCTGCTTTCTCTAAAGCAGAGTGTGTTTCTTTTAAGGTGAGCTAGAGTTGATTTCCCTTTCATAAACGAAGTTGAATCACATGCAGTTTCTGGTCCTAGCAGCAAAAGTTGTTTTATGGTAAGGAGAGTCACTATTGTGCTTATCCAGTGCAAATAGAGCTAGAATTGAATTCCCTTTTATAAACGGAGTTGAATCACATGCAGTTTCTGGTCCTAGCAGCAAGAGTTGTTTTCTGGTAAGGCGATTCACTATTGTGCTCAATTGGCCTTACACAGTGCAAATAGCACTCGCGTCTTATCCCAGCAAATGCAGTGTATTGGACGCAAGAGAAACTACTGTTCTTGTCAGTTTCCTAAGCAGAGTTGAATTAGATATGGCCCTTGTGTGTAGGAAGCACACTTCTTTAGTTCTGAGCAAGCTGACTGTTCTGGCTATATAGGAAACACAGTAGAGTAGAAGAGTGCTGCTTTCTCAAAAGCAGAGTGTGTTTCTTGTAAGGCAAGCTAGAGTTGAATTACCTTTCATAAACGGAGTTGAATCACATGCAGTTTCTGGTCCTAGCAGCAAGAGTTGTTTTCTGGTAAGGAGAGTCACTATTGTGCTCATTTGGCCATACACAATGCAAATAGCACTCGCTTCTGTTCTCAGCAAGTGCAGTGTATTGGACGCAAGAGAAACTACTGTTCTTGTCAGTTTCCTAAGCAGAGTTGAATTAGATATGGCCCTTGTGTGTAGGAAGCACAGTTCTTTAGATCTGAGCAAGCTGACAGTTCTGGCTATATAGGAAACACAGTAGAGTAGAAGAGTGCTGCTTTCTCAAAAGCAGAGTGTGTTTCTTGTAAGGCGAGCCAGAGTTTAATTCCCTTTCATAAACGGAGTTGAATCACATGCAATTTCTGGTCCTAGCAGCAAGAGTTGTTTTCTGGTAAGGAGATACACTATTGTGCTCAATTGACCATACACATTGCAAATAGCACTCGCGTCTCATCCCAGCAAATGCAGTGTATTGGACGCAAGAGAAACTACTGTTCTTGTCAGTTTCCTAAGCAGAGTTGAATTAGATATGGCCCTTGTGTGTAGGAAGCACAGTTCTTTAGTTCTGAGCAAGCTGACAGTACTGGCTATATAGGAAACACAGTAGAGTAGAAGAGTGCTGCTTTCTCTAAAGCAGAGTGTGTTTCTTGTAAGGCGAGCTAGAGTTGATTTCCCTTTCATAAACGGAGTTGAATCACATGCAGTTTCTGGTCCTAGCAGCAAAAGTTGTTTTCTGGTAAGGAGATTCACTATTGTGCTCAATTGCCCTTACACAGTGCAAATAGCACTCGCGTCTGTTCCCAGCAAATGCAGTGTATTGGACGCAAGAGAAACTACTCGTCTTGTCAGTTTCCTAAGCAGAGTTGAATTAGATATGGCCCTTGTGTGTAGGAAGCACAGTTCTTTAGTTCTGAGCAAGCTGACAGTTCTGGCTATATAGGAAACACAGTAGAGTAGAAGAGTGCTGCTTTCTCTAAAGCAGAGTGTGTTTCTTGTAAGGCGAGCTAGAGTTGATTTCCCTTTCATAAATGGAGTTGAATCACATGCAGGTTCTGGTCCTAGCAACAAAAGTTGTTTTCTGGTAAGGAGAGTCACTATTGTGCTTATCCAGTGCAAGGAGAGCTAGAATTGAATTCCCTTTCATAAACGGAGTTGAATCACATGCAGTTTCTGGTCCTAGCAGCAAGAGTTGTTTTCTGGTAAGGAGAGTCTCTATTGTGTTCAATGGGCCATACCCAGTGCAAATAGCACTCGCGTCTGTTCCCAGCAAGTGCAGTGTATTGGACGCAAGACAAGAGACTGTTCTTTTCAGTTTCCTAAGCAGAGTTGAACTAGATATGGCCCGTGAGTGTAGGAAGCACAGTTCTTTGGTTCTGAGCAAGCTGACTGTTCTGGCTATATAGGAAACAGAGTAGAGTAGAAGAGTGCTGCTTTCTCAAAAGCAGAGTGTGTTTCTTGTAAGGCAAGCTAGTGTTTAATTCCATTTCATAAACGGAGTTGAATCACATGCAGTTTGTGGTCCTAGCAGCAAGAGTTGTTTTCTGGTAAGGAGAGTCACTATTGTGCTCAATTGGCCATACACATTGCAAATAGCACTCGCGTCTCTTCCCAGCAAATGCAGTGTATTGGACGCAAGAGAAACTACTGTTTTTGTCAGTTTACTAAGCAGAGTTGAATTCGATATGGCTCTTGTGTGTAGGAAGTACAGTTTTTTAGTTCTGAGCAAGCTGACAGTTCTGGCTATATAGGAAACACAGTAGAGTAGAAGAGTGCTGCTTTCTCTAAAGCAGAGTGTGTTTCTTGTAAGGTGAGCTAGAGTTGATTTCCCTTTCATAAACGGAGTTGAATCACATGCAGTTTCTGGTCCTAGCAGCAAAAGTTGTTTTATGGTAAGGAGAGTCACTATTGTGCTTATCCAGTGCAAATAGAGCTAGAATTGAATTCCCTTTTATAAACGGAGTTGAATCACATGCAGTTTCTGGTCCTAGCAGCAAGAGTTGTTTTCTGGTAAGGAGATTCACTATTGTGCTCAATTGGCCTTACACAGTGCAAATAGCACTCGCGTCTTATCCCAGCAAATGCAGTGTATTGGACGCAAGAGAAACTACTGTTCTTGTCAGTTTCCTAAGCAGAGTTGAATTAGATATGGCCCTTGTGTGTAGGAAGCACACTTCTTTAGTTCTGAGCAAGCTGACTGTTCTGGCTATATAGGAAACACAGTAGAGTAGAAGAGTGCTGCTTTCTCAAAAGCAGAGTGTGTTTCTTGTAAGGCAAGCTAGAGTTGAATTACCTTTCATAAACGGAGTTGAATCACATGCAGTTTCTGGTCCTAGCAGCAAGAGTTGTTTTCTGGTAAGGAGAGTCACTATTGTGCTCATTTGGCCATACACAATGCAAATAGCACTCGCTTCTGTTCTCAGCAAGTGCAGTGTATTGGACGCAAGAGAAACTACTGTTCTTGTCAGTTTCCTAAGCAGAGTTGAATTAGATATGGCCCTTGTGTGTAGGAAGCACAGTTCTTTAGATCTGAGCAAGCTGACAGTTCTGGCTATATAGGAAACACAGTAGAGTAGAAGAGTGCTGCTTTCTCAAAAGCAGAGTGTGTTTCTTGTAAGGCGAGCCAGAGTTTAATTCCCTTTCATAAACGGAGTTGAATCACATGCAATTTCTGGTCCTAGCAGCAAGAGTTGTTTTCTGGTAAGGAGATACACTATTGTGCTCAATTGACCATACACATTGCAAATAGCACTCGCGTCTCTTCCCAGCAAATGCAGTGTATTGGACGCAAGAGAAACTACTGTTCTTGTCAGTTTCCTAAGCAGAGTTGAATTAGATATGGCCCTTGTGTGTAGGAAGCACAGTTCTTTAGTTCTGAGCAAGCTGACAGTACTGGCTATATAGGAAACACAGTAGAGTAGAAGAGTGCTGCTTTCTCTAAAGCAGAGTGTGTTTCTTGTAAGGCGAGCTAGAGTTGATTTCCCTTTCATAAACGGAGTTGAATCACATGCAGTTTCTGGTCCTAGCAGCAAAAGTTGTTTTCTGGTAAGGAGATTCACTATTGTGCTCAATTGGCCTTACACAGTGCAAATAGCACTCGCGTCTGTTCCCAGCAAATGCAGTGTATTGGACGCAAGAGAAACTACTCTTCTTGTCAGTTTCCTAAGCAGAGTTGAATTAGATATGGCCCTTGTGTGTAGGAAGCACAGTTCTTTAGTTCTGAGCAAGCTGACAGTTCTGGCTATATAGGAAACACAGTAGAGTAGAAGAGTGCTGCTTTCTCTAAAGCAGAGTGTGTTTCTTGTAAGGCGAGCTAGAGTTGATTTCCCTTTCATAAACGGAGTTGAATCACATTCAGATTCTGGTCCTAGCAACAAAAGTTGTTTTCTGGTAAGGAGATTCACTATTGTGCTCAATTGTCCATACATATTGCAAATAGCACTCGCGTCTGTTCCCAGCAAATGCAGTGTATTGGACGCAAGAGAAACTACTGTTCTTGTCAGTTTCCTAAGCAGAGTTGAATTAGATATGGCCCTTGTGTGTAGGAAGCACAGTTCTTTAGTTTTGAGCAAGCTGACAGTTCTGGCTATATAGGAAACACAGTAGAGTAGAAGAGTGCTGCTTACTCTAAAGCAGAGTGTGTTTCTTGTAAGGAGAGCTAGAGTTGATTTCCCTTTCATAAACGGAGTTGAATCACATGCAGATTCTGTTCCTAGCAACAAAAGTTTTTTTCTGGTAAGGAGAGTCACTATTGTGCTTATCCAGTGCAAATAGAGCTAGAATTGAATTCCCTTTCATAAACGGAGTTGAAACACATGCAGTTTCTGGTCCTAGCAGCAAGAGTTGTTTTCTGGTAAGGAGAGTCACTATTGTGCTCAATTGGCCATACCCAGTGCAAATAGCACTCGCGTCTGTTCCCAGCAAGTGCAGTGTGTTGGATGCAAGACAAGAGACTGTTCTTTTCAGTTTCCTAAGCAGAGTTGAACTAGATATCGCCCGTGAGTGTATGAAGCACAGTTCTTTGGTTCTGAGCAAGCTGACTGTTCTGGCTATATAGGAAACAGAGTAGAGTAGAAGAGTGCTGCTTTCTCA